>NC_088795.1:7568652-7866940 GCF_011386835.1 Chrysemys picta bellii
TTGTCCCGGTCTGTTTGCCCAGCCAATTCCAGACTCTCTACTGATTTGAGCTAAAGGGACTGCAACATCTGCCCTGCCCATGAGCACTTCATACACCTCTTTAGCCATCTATCCACAAGCATGGCACAGAGATGTGTTGTGTTTGCATGCTCAGCACATGCTCTCCAAGTTCTGCCTTCCTTACTGCTTCAACAAACTCAATTTCTGATAACAGACAGCACTTATTTGAAATGACGTGTGAACTAAAACAAACTAGAGTATGGATGCCACCACTGACTCTGTGGTGGTCTGCGGCTCATACTCACAAAAACCCTAGCTGTAGCTTATGGGAAGAGCAGCAACATATTTCTGGGCTCCCTGTAACCTTGGAGAACTTCCAGAGGAAACTACCTATGTCTTTTCTCTTAGCTGTTGGTATAATTAGGGAGGTCTTCAAAACTTCCCTCTCTAGCTTCTGGTGAATTCCTGGATCACATGCTGTCTGCACAGTTAGCAATAGGTAACAGCATTGTTAGTCATCATCAATTCTGGACCTTTTCTCCAGTGGCAGCTACTGAGTATATGAAACAAGCAAGTGTGGTTTCTCCTCTGCCAGGGCAGAGTATGTACCAAGAAGGATTATTACACAAGTTGTCTTTCTACCTATCTTTGAGTTACCTACTATGGAAAGTGTACGAATAGGGATTAGCATTGTACTCCCATTTGAAACAACCGTCTGTTTTTCCCTTTCAGGAATCCATTGTTGTGTATCAAAGCAATGATGATCTCAGAGAGACAGCCAACTGCCCTCCCCCCGAACTGATCTACCACAAGAAGGCTGTAGGCTTGTCTACACGGGGACATCAGGAAAGTAAATCCGAATTAACTAAAGGAGTAAATTTGAAGTGCATTAGTTAAACCACATTAAATCCTTGTCTAGATGGTGTTATTCAGAATTAAAGTGGACTTTAATTCTAAATGAGGATGCTCATACAGCAGTTTAATGCAATTAAATTGATCCACTTCAAATTCACACCTTAAATTAATTCAGATTAATTTTCCTGGATGTCCCTTTGCAGATAAACCATGTGACACCAAATGCCCCCAAATCCCTTCAAACTGGGCAGCAGCGGAAGGAACAGTGAAGGTAGGTAGCCTATTCAGCACTCCGACCCTCTGGAACTCCTCCTTACCCTCGCAGTAACAGCAAAGGGAACCAAAAACAGCCCTTGCAGTTTTCTGACACCATTTGAGTCATTCAATATTGAGATTTTTCAAAAGCACTCCGCATTAGCCTGAATCCACATGGTCAGATTGTCCATTGTTCTCAAAGGGAGCTGCTGGGTGCTGATCACTTTTGAAAATCTGGACTCTTTGTGGGTTCATTTTGAATCCTGGTGTCTCCGGGAAATAATCCAAAGTCAAGGCGGCCCTTAGGCACCTCTAACAGACGAGCCAAAAGAGAAACTACCATCATGAGCAGTGCTAAGCTTGTCTCTGCTGCAAGTTGCTGCTTGGAGATTTTATAACCTCTGCGACCAAGCAAGGGCTTAGCTAAATAAAATGGAGGTGGGATCTGCAGAAGCCATGACATTGTTTCAAGGATGTTTTAGAACCAGCTGGAAATTAAGTCTACTCAAGACAGGTCGTGTCCCTCCACGTTCTTTCTGTATTGCCAGTACACTTGGATACAACTTGAGCAACTAAAGAAACAATGAATGTTAGCCTATGTTTTCAAAAGTAATTAGTAATGTTGGGTACCCAGTTTGAAACATCTCAAATTGGGCTGATTTTCAGAAAGCGCTGGGCACCTGCCCCATGAAAACCAGCTCCCTTGAAAGTGTCTCAAGTTGGACAGCCAAATACCTGATGTCACTAGTCACTTTTGAAAATGTCGGCCAACTGTGACTATTGGAGGGCGGGGATATAATTGTAAGAAGAAATGTCTGATATATGTCTTAGAAACAGACATTAAACAAACGACTTGGGCACTCAGGTCCAGGGAGTGAAACGTTATTATGGTGCGTGGCATGTCACCCAGGCTGAAATACTGACTTGTACAACACTAATTTCCCGTTACGCTGGCCAGCGTTTTTAATTGGAAATTTAAAAAGCTAATCTGTTGGAGTATTCCAGTGCAATCACAACCATTGCCTACTAGGATGAGAGGTAGTGGCATTGTCACTGGGCAACGTCACCTATCATTTGAGGGCTGATGCTGATGCTGAAAATGTTAATACCAACTCTGTCTTTTACTTGGGTTGTGATGCAGGTTTTTCTGTAGTGAATTTACATATGGAGACCTGCCATGAGATGGAAACATGGCTTTGAGACAACACGATTATGCAATGAGGTATATTTATCCAGAAGCCTGGTTCCTGGGAAGTAGATGCCTGGCTAGTACATATGTCCCTTTTGTAGCGTTCACAGTATAGTTGCTATAGCGAAGAGCTGAACATGTCATTATGCTGCTATCTATATAACTGGTGAGGATCAAACTGTTCTTCAGCCTGGCATATCAAACCGCTGGGTTCTCGTTAGAGCTGGGTGAAATTTTTTTGGACAAATAGTTTATTTGCTGAAAAATGCAGTTTCAGTCACCCCCAAACTATTCACGACTTTGCCAAATACTTTCAGTGTGCTTTCCAGCAGGTCAGACTAGATGACCACAAGGATCGCTTCTGGGCTTGGGATCTAGGAATCTAAATCCCTTTGCGGATCTAGACCCTAGTGGTGTATCCAAAAGTGCCTAGGTGTCTAACTCCCATCTGTGCTGTGAGTGTAACAATACTTCTCATCCTCACAGGGGCATAGTGAGGCTTAATTGAATAATGTTTACAAAACGCTTCGGTTTCCTTGGATTAACGGTACTACTGAATTGCTAAGTTTTATCTAAAGACCTGCTCCGATGGAAACCACTGGCCAAACTCCCATTGTGGATGCCTAGATATCACTGAAGTTATTCTAGATTTTCTATAGGTGACAAGACTGGCAACTTTCTTTAGGTAGAGTGTTAGTGCTTAAGCATTCCACTTCCTTGAAAGTCTAGGCTCATTTAATTTATTCATTTTGTTAACTAAAGTTGATGTCTAAAGAGGAAGCAATGCTCAGTGCTCTGAGAGAAAATCTACACTCCACCTGGCTCTACCCAGGAAACCTTTGGGAGAGGTGCTGGGATTTTTTTGCAATTATGTCTGAGTTTCTCAGCAGGGAACCAGCTAACTGTGCCCAGAGCAACCCACCAAGAAATAAGTAGAAAGCCAAAAGCTAAGCAAACTACAGAGATGTCATTATACATTGGAACTGGAAATCAGAGTGGGGATGTTGAACTGACCACAATTAAATTCAGATAGTGCAGAGGTGCAAGCACCCACTGACCCCAGCGAGCAGCGGTGTAAGAGAAGAAACTGGGCTTCTTTCATATTTGAGCATAACGGAATTGTAGCAGAAATGTAAAGGCTGACTTGGGCACAGCTCCTCAGCTGGTGCAAATCAGGGCAGCTCCACTGAAGTTAAGGGAGCTACGCTGACTTATATCAGCTGAGGATCTATTTTGATATACACACTATAAAGGATGAGGAGTTTATTTTCTGCTAAGTCCCTACGTAAATCTGAACCAAACATGTCTACTTCGTGAATAAAAACAGTGCTTTTGAATTTAACTCCTATCAGAAACAAATTCTGCACCAGCATGTTATTAATCAGACAATACAAGGAGTTTCTTTGCTGAGCGTTGAATTACCTTCTACCAATTTATTTGACCAGTTTACTAATGTAAAATTCAATTGCTCCCAGTTCAGTTTTTTGATGAACATTAAAAAGCTACATAACCAAACAAGAAACATTTTTAATACCATGATTCTAACATGGGAGCTTCCTAGAAACAAATACAAGGGCAGACAAAACAAGAGATTAAAATATACAAAATACTGCAATTTAAAAGAAAAATCAGTGAGTTATTGAAACTCCATAGAAGAGCTGTCACCAATCAGCATGATTCAAAAATACATGCAATCTTTTTCTCCTTTGATGGCTAGAGGTATATTGTAAACTTCAAATGATGTGCACAGTTCAATCAGATTGATCTGGAAAGTTTAAAGATATTGTAATAGCCGAGCATTTATTCTGCATCTCATAAGGTAGAAATACACTACTTGTGCACACTGTGTAGTCCATTAAATTCATCGCTGTCAGACTGTAAACAGTAAACACCATTGTACAGAATGGAAGAGAAAGTGACCTTCTTAGACACGATCTTCTCATAGCTGAGCTGCTCCTGAGTCTGAATAATCAATGCAACTAGTGTCTTGCTTGCAGAAGCACCTCATTCTCCCTAGTGGGATTTTTGTGTGTTACATTTACATAAAATTTACATGAACATTTACATAAAACAAACACAAGGAAGTACTTCTTCACACAATGCACAGTCAACCTGCGGAACTCCTTGCCAGGGGATGTTGTGAAGGCCAAAACTATAAAAGGGTTAAAAAATAAACTAGATAAGTTCACAGAGGATAGGTCCATCAATGGCTGTTAGACAAGATGGGCAGGGATGGTGTCCCTAGCCTCTGTATTCCAGAAGCTGGGAGCTGAAGGCAGCGGGTGGATCACTCAGTTATGCCTGTTCTGTTCATTCCCTCTGGGGCACCTGGCATTGGCCACTGTCAGAAGACAGGATACTGGGTTAGATAGACCATTGGTTTGACTCCGTATGGCTGTTCTAATGTAAAGTATTTGTGGATTGCCCAGTAATTACAACCTCCACTGGCAGAGCCAAGCTTGGAGGCAGCCTTTAGATCTCCGGTCTCTGAGCTGGTGCATTGCTGATGTGACACGCTGGCTGGTGAGAAAGAGAAGAGGGATTTACTAGAAGTCTCTTTGGGCACGGCAGCTTCAAACCACCTAGTCCTAGACTGTGCAAATGGATTGAGCAAAACGGTCTCAGCTGTGCACTGATTTCACAACTCAGCTCTGAACAGAGCAGCTCCTGCAGCTCCAGGGCTGTCTCTGGGGTTTGGGATGCTGCCAGCTGTTGCAGAGGGAAACACAGATCAGCTTTCAGCAGGAGCAATTACTGGCTGTATTGGGGTAACACCGTAGCACCTTAGGCACAAATGAAATCAGCACTCCATTGTGCAAGCCGTAGCAGCCAAAACAGTCAGAGCCCTGCTCATGCGTGATACCTCACTCACCCTACATTTCCTTGTGCCCCACGTGTGGCATCATTCTGCCCCCACCTAGCGGTAGCCTGCCCCTGCCCCTCCTGATGCATGTAGCAGGATTGGGGAGCAAGGTGTTCCCCTGCCTAGTTTGAGCATTCCCTTTGATGTCATTGGGGCTGTGGCTTGAGCTATGGCTCTGAGCTGTTTGTTACCTGTGGGGTGGCATCTGCACACAGGCAGCTTTGCAAATGCCGACTGGTGGCGTTTTAGGTGCCATAGGGACTTAGCAGCTCTGAAAATGTCAGTTGTGCCTAAATGCTAGACGTAGACAGCTCTCTGCCCATTATGTGCCTATGTACCTTTGAGGATCTGGACCAGATTCAAAGCCCATGGATTTTCCATCGGGCCTTAAGCAGTTTGTGCAAGATCACACAGGGGTCTGTGACTAGACGAAGGACTGAATTTAGATTTCCCTGAGTTCAAATTCAGTGCCATAACCACAAGACCAGCTTTCCTTTCTGTAAAGGCCAAGTTTATTTAAAATATGTTTCTCACATACTTTAAAATCCTGCAGTGATTGTGCTAATTATTTGTGATCTTAAACAGATATTTAGATTTTTCTCCCCAAGCGTTTTACACCTCAAACTTTAAGGGTTAATGGGTCGGTCCGATTTCATTTCATCTCTTCTTTTCTACAAGAATCCACAGCAGAACAAATTGAAACGAATCTGTTTTGTGTTCTTTTTAAAGTCTTTTTATTTGTAGAACACAAACATTAAAATTCTAGGGCCAGGTGCTTAGTGGGTGCAAATCAGCATGGAGCCACTGACTTTAATGAAGCTACACTGATGTACAAAAGCTACTGATCTGGCCCCTGATCTTCAATTTCTGTGGGAAAGCCGTGTGCTGTAATGAAAGCATTTTTCAATGGTCCTTATCTCCTTCAATTGCCTGAACAATTCAGCAGCTTCCCATACGGGTTACGGAGACTGTAAACAAAGGGAAATTGGAATGGCAAACCGATCAATTACAGAATATTGAAAAGATCAAGGAAGTTGCAGCAACGCGGTTACAGCCATCCAGGATGCCTGGCTTATCTGATACCTCATTCTTGTGACAAAGATTACAACACGTTTGGAAATGGCACAGCCTGACTGCATTTTGGTGACAATGATTGCAATGAGAATTGGGACCAATTCATGCTTAACCCACGCTCACTATCTTCCCTGGATGCTGTATCCCACCGAACCCAGGCAGAAGGTGCTACATTTATTATGTCTGTCACTTTTTCTCTCTTCTAGTGAAACCCCACATTAAATTCACTCTCCCTCTCTCCACTCTTAAACTGGTGGGAATATGGAGCAAAGCCACCCTCAGTTCACTCTCCTAATTAGGCGAACAGCATACATTGCTCTCTCTTCTACCTGAAAAGTTCAACATGTTAGTCTCTGTTGCCCTGTCCAAACTGTCAAAAACTGGTTGCTGCTAGCACAGCTTCAGCTTGAACATGGGCAGAGCCTAGGATGTACGTCTCCAGAGCTTCACAGGGTCTGACTCCCAGCTCACGGGATTTTTAAGGGGGGAAATAAGGAAGAACAAAAAGTTTTGAAAACTTAGGTGACGGTTGTTTTAAGCGCCAGTGTTAGCTGGTTGTAGGTGTGCAAATCCTCAAGGCCCCACGCGCTTGGCAGGAGTTAAAATTCTACCCCAGGGTCTCTAGGATCTGCAGCACTCCAGAAATTCTGTGACAGACTTGGTTTAAAAGATTAAAAGAACTGATTGATTGATTGATTTATATCTGGAAATTTGTAACAAAAAAAATCAGTGAAACAACTCCTGTATTATTTATTGATTTTAAAATGTATTTTATCTAGGCCCTGTTTTCAATAGACTACACGTGGCCATTATTAGGTTCTGGTGTTAACACCCCAATGAGATAAGTTCACTCCTCTTAGAACTATTGCTTCAGGCTGGCTGAAGACTCAGGCGGATGTCATGGCATTGCTTTCCCCCCAGTTCATGGTTTCAAGCGTTACTCTGCAATCATGAAGGTTAGAAACATGGTTTTGAAAAGTGAAAGTTGAAATTAGCACAATAGCGTGATACTGCGGCAAAGAGTGAATTCTGATGGCAAATTCTGCCACAGAGGCATTGTGGAATACAAAAGTCTCCTATGTTTTCATTCTGTACACAGGCGAGCAGTTGAAGGAAGAAATACACTTTCTTTTCTGAGTGAGTAGCCTTAGGAATTCATGGCAAACACTGCAATGAGTGTGTGTTAACCAATCGTTGTTTTAGATACAGCAGCAGTAAGCAAACTTGATATATTCATTTTAGTTTAATTATGTCCCCATCAAAGACCATGTCAATTTCTTCCAGCCTAAAACCAAAGTGAAATCAGTATATTCTTTTGCAGACTGTACTAGGACGGACAAGAACATCAGAAAGGTGTTGCTCAGAACACTCCATACATTATGATGGTGTCACCATGCCTCAGTGGGTCACCACTGAGGATACCAGATTCACGACAAACTGCTGAGAAATGGGGCAGACCCACCCCAAAACTGGTAGCTATTCTTCTATAAGATATACCCAGCCAGTAACAAAAGTAAACTTCTGTCTCACCACACTGGTTAACAAAAGCTCAGAAATGCAGCCTCCTTAGGTATCCCAGAACCTTGTTTCACCACCCAGACACTAGACCAGTGTTTCTCAAACTGGGGTCACCGCTTGTGTAGGGAAAGCCCCCGGCGGGCCAGGCCAGTTTGTTTACCTGCCCCGTCCGCAGGGCTGGATGATTGTGGCTCCCATTGGCCGCAGTTCACCACTGCAGGCCAAGGGGGGCTGCTGGAAATGGTGGCCAGTAAGTCCCTCGGCCCGCGCCACTTCCAGCAGCTCCCATTGGCCTGGAGCAGCGAACCGCGGCCAGTGGGAGCCGCGATCGGCTGGACCTGCGGATGCGGCAGGTAAACAAACCGGCCCGGCCTGCCAGGGGCTCTCCCTACACAAGCGGCGACCCCAGTTTGAGAAACACTGCACTAGACTACATGATGAGTGTTTTTTTAAAACCAGTTTAATCAAACAGAGGGTTCATCTAATCCCAAGAGATCAGCCACACAGCCAGGTCAATCTATGACTCTGGCAACAGCATGATTATTGGGTAAAATCAATCCTTTAGCAGCTAATATCTGAAGCTTTATTTATAAGAGAAAAGAATATGGAGAAAGTTAAAATGGTCAAAGAAATCATTTGCATACAATCATTGCAGAGTTCTTGTATCAGGTTTGAAGCAGTGATGGAATAAACTTCTGACTTGTAAAGCCTCTGGTAACTTCCAAATGGTTGGAAGGTCCTCAGTCCATTGATTGATTGAAATGTTTCCATTAGTGTAAGTCCATAGATCAGAGATCAAAGCAGGAAAGAGGCAAAATGGAGATGTGTCCAGGGTCGCATATAACTTCTCCCATGTGTGGAAGGGATGCTCCCAGTCTTAGTCTGTGGGAAATTACAGACACAAGATGGAGTCCAGGGTCACATGAGCAAGTCACATGCCCTTGCACGCTTTGATAACTCATGAGAGTGGCCACCAGCCATATTTTGGCTAAAGCATCCATAGGAAGGCTCTCGGGGCAAGGACAAGCTTCTTATATGGTCCATTGTGAGAGCTAAGTATTCTTTAATGGGCCATTAACATGAATGGGCCATTAACTTGAACTTCATTCACAATGTGCTGGCCAGACTGGATGTAAATTACCTTGGTGAGTGTTACCCCAGGAGCAAACACATTTGAAATACTGGTACATAGTCAATATTCATAACTTTAGATACAAAGATGATACATGCATACAAACAGGACAATCATATTCAGCAAATCATGACTTTTCCATCGACATCTCACATGACCCTTTGTATAAGATTTACAGCAGTTGTCTAACAGTGGTAATATTAATGATACATATGCTCATGTTTCAATCATACAGAGCGACAGGTGTGCTTTGAGCAAGATTAATTAGCATTAGATTAGTAGATTTCTTTCATATTTGGAAATATAAGTGAAATTTGGGGAGGGAAATAGAAACATTTGGATGCAACTTTTTTTTTTCCCCTGGGAAACTTCCCCTTGTGATTTGATCAACGGTAGAGCTGACTAAAGTTTTTTTTTTTTTTTTTAATAAAAAAAAATGAAATTTAATTTTTTTCAAAATAAATTACATGTTTTAAATTTTGACATATCACCTGTCTCTATTTAAAAAAAAACCCAGCTTTGATCAACATGGTATTAAAAATGCTTGCTGGAGCCATCATATTATCTACATCAGGGTCCCCGATGTTGCTAACACTACTGGTGTTAACAATATGCATAACTAAAACAAACCAAATGCTGCCTGAAGCTATCAGTGCTTAGTGAGGCTTTTCTAAGAGAGGTCTCCCAGCAACAGGAGAGACACCAAAGCCTCTGGCAAACCAAGGGTAAAGTCTTAGGGACTGCCATGTGGCTCTTTTCACTCTCCATTTCTGTACAAAGGAACCATGGATGGTGCTCCAACCATAGGGCTGGAATAGCCTTCAGAGAGCCACTAGGGAGGAACTGGCAAGCCATGGTGGTGAGGGAGGAAGTCCCTTTCCAGTCAGCCTCCCTGCCCCTAGGCCTGCTTCCCAAATGTTGGGCAGAAGATTCTTCCCTTGGAGCTCCCTCTGGTGATTGGTGCTCAGAAGCAATGAATCCAAGGCAGCAGCTGGGTTTTCAAAGCCTGCTGAGAAAGCCTATGCGTGGCCTTGTGGCAGCTCTGCCAAGACAACAGCTCGTTAGGATTTAAATGAGCTCATAAGTATTTTTGCATTTAAAAAAAAAATCAGTCATCTAAGTCACTGTAATGATATGGTGTGATGTCTAATTGAAGGTTTTGCTTTTAAGCCGAAATGGAGCACAGAGCTCTTCTCTGACCCTCACACTTCAGGAAGGGGAATAATAAAGGTGAGGAGGGAAAACAAGTCTTTGCAAGAGCTAGGATGATTTGGGGCAGCAGCGAGGATGCTGAGGGGAGTGTGCAGGATCAGACAAGAAGAAAGGCTGGTCGGGGTGTTAAATATGGAATCAGCATGTATTGCATTCCATTCCCAATTCCTCCTCTGAATAGGAGGGTGCACAGACAGCGTGTGTTTAAAATCCAGCTTGGAGTGTGTGTTGCCACAGTGACGGAGGGGTAGAGGTCGGTCATTCTTTCTTGTATGGGGACGGCAAAATCATTAGGAATCTAGGCTCTGGTCCCAGTGCTGTTGGCTCCTATGACACATAACACAGCCTCTGGCTGCTGCTGACTTTTTGCATGCCCAACTGTTACAATTCTTAGTGTGCAGTCCCTTGTGTCACCAGACTTTCCATTAGCTTGTGCTGGGCCTTTCCCCTTCTTTCAGGGGCCCAAGAGTCTGTAGCAGTGCTAGAATGCGATGAGTGCTTAGTTGGTACATTAGAGCAGCACGTGCACGCAGAGAAATTTCTAACACCGAGTAGAGTGCTGCATTAGGCCGAATGCAAATGGAAAGGTCAGGCTTTCGCCTCTGCTGTGTTAAAGGTACAATGTCCTGTCGGCCAACCGGCAATCCACATGACATGAATGTGTCTGCTAATGCCCGAAAACCAATACACCACGCTGGTCATTATGTCATATTTTCCATAATTGGCTTAGATCAATGAATGAGTTGCAAGGATATTATGATAAAAATGTAAACACATTACCAGAAAATAATACCATGACTAGATCTTGCCACCATTAATTGAAGTGCACCTTTCCCCCCAAGCAACCTCATAGGTTTCCAGTGGGATTAACTCAGAATAGGGTTATACTCTGGGGCGGAGGGATGCGTATAGGCCAGTGAGCTGAATAAACCAATCCAAGGCTTCTCCCCTGGGTACCTCAAAATTAAACTGCCATTTTTATTCTGCAAGGCTTCAGTTGCTCGCCAGCCATATCTCCTAATAGGTTTCTTAGAGAAGCTTTTTTTCTATGCACGCAGTTTAAGCCTTCCTTGCCCTCAAGCCATTTTAATTAAAAGAAAAATAGGAAATTCCCCATGCGAAAGAGGAGGCTTATGCTGGTGATTGAGCAGAGGGGAGAATTTTGAATTTGGGGCTATCCGGTACTAAATCAGCTCACTGAGTATAACCCTGAGCCGAGCCTCCGATTTCTAAAATGAGTTTCTTAATAAGAAAGGGAGAAAATAAGTTCTGCTTTGGGTCAGCATAATGCAATTTCTCTTCATCCAAATTACTCCTTTATTATGCCTCAGATATTCCCCTCGATCACTCTCAATACATTAGTAATGTGCAGCTTAGCTGGGCTGGGCTCACCTCACTCCTGGTGGAGAGCTGCTGTGAACCCATTACCAGAGACAGGCTGATTCCCAAACATGCTGAGCCCCCCCGACTAGCATGGACATAACCCAGCCACCACCGGTAGCACACTACAGTCTTGCTTCCCCTGCTTAGCATCCTGTAAGGGCGAGAGGCCTTCCATAACTTCCTGCTTTCACAGCCGAGTGTCGGTGCTTACTCATATTTCTAGATAGCATCTACGCTTTTCTTAGGATGTTCTGGGGCACAGCGTTAGGATACGTCTGCACTGCAACACCAACAGTGCCACAGTAGCATAGATGGTGTCTACATCGACAGAAGGGGGTTTTAATCCACCTCTGAGAGGCGGTGGCAAGGTCAATGGACAAATTCCTTCACCTACCTAGCCATGTGTACACGAGGGGCCAGGTGGACATAACTCTGTCACATAGGATGCGACATTTTTCACAGCCATGAGCAATGTAGCTAGGTTGATCTAATTTTTAGGTGTGGATCAGGCCTACGTCACACACTGGTCCAAGTGAGGCTGGAACAGGCAGCGTTAACTTGTGCAGCAAGAGGCAAACATCCGTTCGGCTTGAAGAAATGCAGATAGAGAGTATGCAAGGAGGGGAACAGGGACTACACAGGAGGCTCCGCTCTCTTGCTTCCTGCCACTGCCGGTCTCTCGACCACAACAGCACACGTATGAAAATACGAGGGCTGTGAGGAGGGCACTTTGGCTACAAAAAGGGAGATCTGGGGAGCAGCACATTGCTGTTTAGCTCCATGCTGCCTGTTGCACCAGTACTTCTTCCTTTGTGACTTCCGCTCCTTCAGAAGGACAGACAAGCCCAGGGCTTTGCCGAGAAAGCCAGGCGGCCCCAAGAAAGCCTGGCAGATGATCTTTGCAAGTCTCTTGTCCCATGCAAGGCTTACAGCAGTGACGCCCACAGATTCATTCAGTTCACCTTGTGTTATGAGGTGTGGTTCAGAGGAGGAGGATGGGAGAAAATGTGGGTCCTGTGACATTGGTGGTTCAGGACCAGAAGTTTCATCCTCTTCCTCTTCCTCGTCTGATTCAGGTGAGAATGATTCTGGTGCATCAGGAACCGGCAGTCCTTCTCTGTGGGGTACTGGGCATATAGCTGATGGAATGTTTGGATAATGCACAGTCCACTTTTTCTTCTTTGACACACCTTTCCCAACTGGAGGCACCATGCAGAAGTAACAATTGCTGGTATGATCTGTTGGCTCTCTCCAAATCATTGGCACTGCAAAAGGCATAGATTTCCTTTTCCTGTTCAACCAGTGGCGAAGATTTGTTGCACAAGTGTTGCAGCATATGTGTGGGGTCCACCTCTTGTCCTGATCTCCAATTTTGCAGCCAAAATAAAGGTGATAGGCTTTCTTAACCATAGTGGTTATACTGCGCTTTTGTGAGGCAAAAGTCACTTCACCACAAACATAGCAGAAGTTATCTGCACTGTTCACACAAGTACGAGGCATCTCTGCTCACTTTGGCTAAACAGAAATGTGTCCCTTTTCAAAATCAAACACTGACAAATAAGAGAGCACGACACTGTATGATTTCTAGAGCTGATATAGGGCAATTTGTTCAGCAGAGTGATGTAAGCTTTGTTATGATTGCATCATCCATGACTTCTAGGAATAACATGATGCGATTTATATCATGTATGACGCAATACCAGCTTCAGATTGCATCATTCATTGTTTTGCCTAAAAAGCAAGTACTGTCCAAACCCAGTCATAGATTTATTCATAGATCCAGTCAAAGATGTATTTTAGTCATTTCTGGTTTAAATTGAGATCCCTTCCCTTTATAACTCACTTATCCTCCGCCATTCTCAAGTCAAGGGTCGTATATACTGACCCAATAGCATATCTTGAAAACTAGAGCCAATCAACAATTTTAAGCGTCATTTTTGTTCTCAGTGACCCAGAATTAGTACAGTTTGACTACATTTATTTCAGAAGCATTTTGGCTGTAGAGCAGTGTAATATATAAGAATAAAATGGATTAATTTCTGAAAAAAGAAACATATTAATTAATACTGCTGGCTGGATTAGTAGGGTATAATAGCTAGCAAAATAATCCTATGGGCTACACCTGCCACTCTTCTATAGATGAATTCAGTTCCCAGAGCTGTCGGACCAGCACATTCCATGAGCACCAGCTTCACACCAGGATGTTCAGTGAGAAACAAAAGCACATGCTGGCGTCTGCAGAGAGCCTGAAACAATAGTTCTGGGAAATGCAAACAACCCAAGTTCCAGCAAAGGGGAGCCAAGTATGAGGAACCCAGCAGAGCCCATGGGTATATTCAAACTCCATTGAAAAAAGCAACAGAGGGTCCTGTGGCACCTTTAAGACTAACAGAAGTATTGGGAGCATAGGCTCAGATGCAGAAGTGAGGTTCTTACCCACGAAAGCTTATGCTCCCAATACTTCTGTTAGTCTTAAAGGTGCCACAGGACCCTCTGTTGCTTTTTACAGATTCAGACTAACATGGCTACCCTTCTGATACTAAACTCCATTGAGTGGAGCCCCACGCAGGATGCAGGATCGTATTCTGCACAGTCCTCTCTACATGGCATCTGGAGAAGGTAGAGTTTCTGTTGTCATCAGAGCTTCAAGAACACCATTTGGAATTCAAGCCACAGTATGGAGATCCCCTTGCAGCTTTGGGTTGTCTGGTAGGCAGTGATATTAGCAAGAGTGAGGAAAGCATGCCAAGAAACAGAGCATGCAAACAAGGGAAACTGTCCATCTTGCACCCCGTGCACAGCAAACGACAAATCAGCGAGAACAAGACCTGCTCTCCCTTCTGCCATTCTAAAACAATGGTGATGGAGGCCACCACCAAAGACCATCCAGGAAACCAAACTCTGATAAACAGTCATTTTTGTCCGAGGGACTGAGATACACAACAATCTGAATCAGCATTAGTTATTAATTATGCCTATGACATGGACCAGGAAAGCTACAGAATTCTTTAGCATGACCCAGACTGGTGTGATTCACTGCCACGGGTCATGGGAACTTAGCGAACAAACATGGCAATTACAATAGGGACTGTGATGCCTCTCAGCATGTAGCTACTCCGTGTGCAGCACACATTTTGTTATCTCGAGCAGAAAGTAGCGTGCATGGAAAAAACAATCCTGGTTATTCTTGATGATCAGAGCGTTCTCTGACTTAATAGGTGAGGCTGGGAGTGTTGCCTGACACGTCCCATTATAAGATCTAGTTTTCAGTCGCATAGAACTTTGTCAAACTTAACTGTTCACATTGATGTCTGCCTCAGGCTGTTTTTTTTTTTTAACTTTCAGACAAAAATGATTCAGTCATTTCTGAGAATGTGACTAGGGAAAATTAATTGTCTTGTGGCAAGAAAAAAAAAGATGGAACATTTTTCGGTCAGAAAATGCAATGTAGCTGAAATTGAAACATTTCATTGGAATGTTGATTTCACGGAAGTTGAAAGGAAAGTCAAAAGGAATAATTTTGAATTTCTCATTTTGTTTTGGTAATGTCAAAACATTTCATTTTGAGAATGTCAACATGTTTCATTTTGATATGGTAAACTTTTATTTTGACTTTAAAAATAATTTAATCTCTTAATAGTCATTTTAATACATGAAAACATTTAATATTGTATTATTTTGACAAAGTTGAAGCACTTTTACCTTATCGAAACAAAAACTAACATTAAACACCACATTTCAATTGTTCTGTATTAATTTTTCATTCTGTGAGAAAATCAAAATTTCAGCTGATTCTGATTTGGAAAGAAGTTTTTTTTTAAAAAAGATGGGCATTTATCATGGAATGAAGAACAGGAGTACTTGTGGCACCTTAGAGACTAACAAATTTATTAGAGCATAAGCTTTCGTGGACTACAGCCCACTTCATCAGATGCATATAGAATGGAACATATATTGAGGAGATATATATACACACATACAGAGAGCATAAACAGGTGGGAGTTGTCTTACCAACTCTGAGAGGCCAATTAATTAAGAGAAAAAAAACTTTTGAAGTGATAATCAAGCTAGCCCAGTACAGACAGTTTGACAATAAGTGTGAGAATACTTACAAGGGGAGATAGAGTCAATGTTTGTAATGGCTCAGCCATTCCCAGTCCTTATTCAAACCGGAGTTGATTGTGTCTAGTTTGCATATCAATTCCAGCTCAGCAGTCTCTCGTTGGAGTCTGTTTTTGAAGTTTTTCTGTTGTAATATAGCCACCCGCAGGTCTGTCACTGAATGACCAGACAGGTTAAAGTGTTCTCCCACTGGTTTTTGAGTATTTTGATTCCTGATGTCAGATTTGTGTCCATTAATTCTTTTGCGTAGAGAATATGATACAGTTCTGCGGTGACCTAGAATCCTACTTTCGACGTCTCCGACTCAAAGAATATTTCCAACATACCTCTGAACAGCATACTAACCCACAGAATCCTCCCTACCAGCACTACAAAAAAAAGGATTCTGCATGGACTCCTCCGGACGGTCGAAACAACAGACTGGATTTCTACATAGATTGCTTCCGTCGACGTGCAAAGGCTGAAATTGTGGAAAAGCAACATCACTTGCCACATAACCTCAGCCATGCTGAACACAACGCCATCTACAGCCTCAGAAACAACCCTGACATCATAATCAAAAAGGCTGACAAAGGAGGTGCTGTCGTCATCATGAATACATTGGAATATGACCAGGAGGCTGCTAGACAGCTCTCTAACACCACATTCTACAGGCCATTATCCTCTGATCCCACTGAGGATTACCTAAAGAAACTACACCATCTGCTAAAAAAACTCCCTGACAAAGCACAGGAACAAATCCGTACAGACACATGCCTAGAACCCCGACCAGGGGTATTCTATTTGCTACCCAAGATCCATAAACCTGGATATCCTGGACGCCCCATCATCTCAGGCATTGGCACCCTAACATCAGGCTTGTCTGGTTATGTAGACTCTCTCCTCAGACCCTACGCTACCAGCACTCCCAGCTATCTTCGAGACACCACTGACTTCCTGAGGAAACTACAATCCATCGGTGATCTTCCAGAAAACACCATCCTGGCCACTATGGACGTAGAAGCCCTCTACACCAATATTCCACACAAAGATGGACTACAAGCTATTAGGAACAGTATCCCTGATAATGTCACAGCTAACCTGGTGGCTGAACTTTGTGATTTTGTCCTCACCCACAACTATTTCACATTTGGGGACAATATATACCTTCAAGTCAGCAGCACTGCAATGGGTACCCGCATGGCCCCACAATATGCCAACATTTTTATGGCTGACTTAGAACAACGCTTCCTTAGCTCTCGTCCCCTAACGCCCCTACTCTACTTGCGCTACATTGATGACATCTTCATCATCTGGACCCATGGAAAAGAAGCCCTTGAGGAATTTCACCATGATTTCAATAATTTCCATCCCACCATCAACCTCAGCCTAGATCAATCCACACAAGCGGTCCATTTCCTGGACACTACTGTGCTAATAAACGATGGTCACATCAATACTACCCTATACCGGAAACCTACTGACCGCTACACTTACCTACATGCCTCCAGCTTCCATCCAGGACACACCACACGATCCATTGTCTACAGCCAAGCTCTAAGATATAACCGCATTTGCTCCAATCCCTCGGATAGAGACAAGCACCTACAAGAGCTCTATCAAGCATTCTTAAAACTACAATACCCACCTGCTGAAGTGAAAAAACAGATTGACAGAGCCAGACGAGTACCCAGAAGTCACCTCCTACAAGACAGGCCCAACAAAGAAAATAACAGAACACCACTAGCTGTCACCTTCAGCCCCCAACTAAAACCTCTCCAGCGCATCATCAGAGATCTACAACCTATCCTGAAAGATGATCCTTTACTCTCACAGATCTTGGGAGACAGACCTGTCCTCGCTTACAGACAACCCCCCAACCTAAAGCAAATACTCACCAGCAACCACACATCACTGAACAAAACCACTAACCCAGGAACCTATCCTTGTAACAAACCCCGATGCCAACTCTGTCCACATATCTATTCAAGTGACATCATCATAGGACCTAATCACATCAGCCATACCATCAGGGGCTCGTTCACCTGCACATCTACCAATGTGATATATGCCATCATGTGCCAGCAATGCCCCTCTGCCATGTACATTGGCCAAACCGGACAGTCTCTACGCAAAAGAATTAATGGACACAAATCTGACATCAGGAATCAAAATACTCAAAAACCAGTGGGAGAACACTTTAACCTGTCTGGTCATTCAGTGACAGACCTGCGGGTGGCTATATTACAACAGAAAAACTTCAAAAACAGACTCCAACGAGAGACTGCTGAGCTGGAATTGATATGCAAACTAGACACAATCAACTCCGGTTTGAATAAGGACTGGGAATGGCTGAGCCATTACAAACATTGACTCTATCTCCCCTTGTAAGTATTCTCACACTTATTGTCAAACTGTCTGTACTGGGCTAGCTTGATTATCACTTCAAAAGTTTTTTTTCTCTTAATTAATTGGCCTCTCAGAGTTGGTAAGACAACTCCCACCTGTTTATGCTCTCTGTATGTGTGTATATATATCTCCTCAATATATGTTCCATTCTATATGCATCCGAAGAAGTGGGCTGTAGTCCACGAAAGCTTATGCTCTAATAAATTTGTTAGTCTCTAAGGTGCCACAAGTACTCCTGTTCTTCTTTTTGCGGATACAGACTAACACGGCTGTTACTCTGAAACTTATCATGGAATGGAAATTTTGGTTTCTGACCAGCTCTATTGGTGATTTTTCCCCCCACAGCTCTTATGTATGATTGGGTCATGTGGAAAAAGGAGTATATGATCATGCAATTTCAGATGTTATCACAATACATATGCACATGTGGGTGAAATTAAGATTTCAGAAGCAGACTTAATACTAGCATTTCCTAACTTTTGCGTGCGTGAGTTTTCAGCCTTAGTGTTCTTTTAACGTCAGTTCCCTGTAATTTACATATTTATTTTGGTTTACAGACGTGCTAACAAGGGCACCTGTCCATATGCTCTATGCCTGGGATATAACTTAAATATGTATACTAAATGCAGAAGTTTAAGAAAACCCAACACAATTCCCCACCCCTACATTTACAATGGTACCTCTCCCTCTACCATTTAAAAATGCTTGAAGAGAAACAAAGACAACCCTTGCAATAAGCCCTGAACAAGTCTCTGGTTATACTAGGGTAAACCAGCTGGTAACAGCTCCTTGTTGGCCATTCGGCTGGCGCAGTGTTATCACAGCACAAGGCATTCTGGCCACACCTCTGGAAAGCCTCCTCTGCCAGAAGTTATAAGTGCCAGAACAGGGTGGAGGAGAGCTGGTTACACTGGCCTTGAAGCATCTAGGGATTCCCCTTTTCCAGGGAAATCCTCGGTGACTTTTCATTCTATCCTTGTGCTGCCTGAGCAATGCCAAAGGGGACACAACTGGGCCAAGGATCTAGCATGGTTGCAAGAGTAAAGCTGGTCCAAAAATGGGGGCATTTTCCATGGAAAATGTTGACAGAAGTTTACAAAGTTTTCATCTACATCTTCCAGTTTTTGGAAAAAAAATCTGAATATCTAAGGTGCCACAAGTACTCCTGTTCTTCTTTTTATAGTTAATTCAATAACCAAAACCTTTTGATTCAGAAGTGCTCCATCAGTGCCTCATGGGAGTTGTACTCTGGGTGCCTCACACCTCCATTCTCCTCTATATGCAGGGCACACTAACTGGACAGTATTTCCCATGGTCTCCTCTCTTCGCGAGGAGAGGCAGTGCACCGGGGAGTTCCTGACCTTAGTGCATTATGGGAGATTATGGGCCAGGCATCCAGCTGGACTACAAGGAATGGGGATATAAAGAAACTAAACTAAATCTAATGAGTCACTGCACCAGCCTCTCTGTATTTGGATATTTCTGTTTTCAGCTGTTTGGTTTCCTAATGAAGAATGGAGCTTTTTCATGGAAAGCAGACACTTGGTTAAACAGATTTTTAAATGAAAAGCCTAATTTTTCCATCCCAAAACACTGATAGAAAACTCTCAACCAGCCCCAATGGTGAAAGCTCAGCACACTTCACAATATTCCATTTTCTCAATAGACGCACAATCTAGATTAGCGGCCAATTCCTCAGCTGGATAAGTCAGCACCACTCCACTGACTAGAGCAGGTCAGAACATTGAGTGATGTGGGATTTTTTGGTTTTGTTTTTGTTTTTTAAGGTCAGAAGGGACCATTATGATCATCTGGTCTGACCCCCTGCATGCTGCAGGCCACAAAACCGTCCCTACCCTTCCTTGACTCTGCTGATGAAGTCCCCAAATCCTGTGTCTTAGTGACTTCAATTGGCAGAGAACCCTCCTGCTAGAGGTCCCTGCCCCATGCTGCGGAGGAAGGCGAAAAACCTCCAGGGCCTCAGCCAATCTACCCTGGAGGAAAATTCCTTCCCGACCCCAAATATGGCGATCAGTAAGACCCCGAGAAAGATGAAAGACTTTGCTCTGCCTGATTCAGAGCAAAGGCTTGAATGCAGGTCTTCCCCGTTCCAGGTGAGCACCCTTATCACCAGGATGGATGGATACACTCACAAATGGCAACGCTCATGGTCTGATCCAAAAATGGGCTTTTCAGCACAATTCTGTTTTCAGCAAAAAACATTCAAAAGGTTTGGGGTTTTGTTCCAATGAGAAACAGAAAAGGTGTTTTATTATTTTAAATGGAGTGAAACCATGTAGAATCATAATAGAATCATAGAAGATTAGGGTTGGACGAGACCTCATGAGGTCATCTAGTTCAACCCTCTGCTCAAAGCAGGACCAACACCAACGAAAACATCCCAGCCAGGGCTTTGTCAAGACAGGCCTTAAAAACCTCTAAGGATGGAGATTCCACCGCCTCCCTAGGTAACCCATTGCAGTGCTTCATCACCCTCCTAGTGAAATAGTGTTTCCTAATATCCAACCTAGACCTCCCCCACTGCAACTTGACACCATTGCTCCTTGTTCTGTCATCTGCCACCACTGAGAACAGCCAAGATGCATCCTCTTTGGAACCCCCCTTCAGGTAGTTGAAGGCTGCTATCAAATTCCCCCTCACTCTTTTCTTCTGCAGAGAAGCCCAGTTCCCTCAACCTCTCCTCATAAGTCATGTGCCCCAGCCCCCTGATAATTTTTGTTGCCCTCCGCTAGACTCTCTCCAATTTGTCCACATCCTTTCTGTAGAGGGGGGACAGAAACTGGATGCAATACTCTAGATGTGGCCTCACCAGTGCCGAATAGAGGGTAATAATCACTTCCCTCTATCTGCTGGCAATGCTCCTACTAATACAGCCCAATATGCCGTTAGCCTTCTTGGCAACAAGGGCACACTGTTGACTCATATCCAGCTTCTCGTCCACTGTAATCCCCAGGTCCTTTTCTGCAGAACTGCTGCTTAACCAGTCGGTCTCCAGCCTATAGCGGTGCATGGGATTCTTCTGTCCTCAGTGCAGGACGCTGCATTTGTCCTTGTTGAACCTCATCAGATTTCTTTTGGCCCAATCCCCCAATATGTCTAGGTCACTCTGGACCCTATCCCTACCCTCCAGCATATCTACCACTCCTCCCAGTTTAGTGTCATCTCTGAACTTGCTGAGGGTGCAATCCATCCCCGCCTCCAGATCATTAATAAAGATGTTGAACAAAACCGGCCTCAGGATCAATCCCTGGGGCACTCTGCTTGATACCGGCTGCCAACTAGACATCGAGCCATTGATCATTACCCATTGAGTCTGACAATCAAGCCAGCTTTTTTTTAAACTTGCTGGCAAGAATACTGTGGGAGACCATATCAAAAGCTTTGCTAAAGTCAAGATATATCACGTCCATCGCTTTCCCCATATCCACAGAGCCAGTTATCTCATCATAGAAGGCAATCAGGTTGGTCAGGCATGACTTGCCCTTGGTGAATCCATGTTGACTGTTCCTGATCACTTTCCTCTCCTCCAAGTGCTTCAAAATGGTTTCCTTGAGGACCTGCCCCATGATTTTTCCAGGGACTGAGGTGAGGCTGACTGGTCTGTAGTTCCCAGGGTTCTCCTTCTTCCCTTTTTTAAAGATGAGCACTATATTTGCCTTTTTCCAATCGCCCAGGACCTCCCACGATTGCCACAAGTTTTCAAAGATAATGGCCAATGGCTCTGCAATCACATCAGCCAATTGCCTCAGCACCCTCAGATGCATTAGATCTGGATCCATGGAATTGTGCTCGTCTAGGTTTTCTAAATAGTCCTTAACCTGTTCTTTCACCACTGAGGGCTGTTCACCTCCTCCCCATACCGTGTTACCCAGGACAGCCGTGTGGGAGCTGACCTTATCTGTGAAGACCGAGACAAAAAAAGCATTGAGTACTTCAGCTTTTTCCACATCATCTGTCACTAGGTTGCCTCCCCCATTCATTAAGGATCCCATACTTTCCCTGACCTTTTTCTTGTTGCTAACATACCCGTATAAACCCTTCTTGTTACCCTTCACATCCCTTGCTAACTCCAACTCCAGTTGTGTTTTGGCCTTGAGCATTGGCCTGCTAAACCCAGGGTTGTAAGTTCAATCCTTGAGAGGGCCACTTAGGGATCTGGGGCAAAAATCAGTACTTGGTCCTGCTAGTGAAGGCAGGGGGCTGGACTCGATGACTTTTCGAGGTCCCTTCCAGTTCTATGAGATAGATAGGTATATTATTACACCCCTGCATGCTTGAGCAATATTTTGATACTTCTCCCTAGTCATGTGTCCAAGTTTCCACTTCTTGTAAGCTTCCTTTTTGTGTTTAAGCTCACCAAAGATTTCACTGTTAAGCAAAAGTGGTCGCTTGCCATATTTGCTATTCTTCATTTGTTCCTGCGCCCTCAATAAGGCTTCTTTAAAATACAGACAGCTTTCTTGGACTCCCTTGAATTAGCCTCCCAGGGGATCTTGCCCATCAGTTCCCTAAGGGAGTCAAAGTCTGCTTTTCTGAAGTCCAGGGTCCTTATTCTGCTACTCTCCTTTCTTCCTTTTGTGAGGATCCTGAACTCAACCATCTCATGGTCACTGCTGCCCAGGTTGCCACTCATTTCTACTTCCCCTACTAATTCTTCCCTGTTTGTAAGCAGCAAGTCAAGAGGAGAATGGCCCCTGGTTGGTCCCTCCAGTTGTTGCACCAGGAAGTTGTCCACAACACTCTTCCTGGATTGTCTGTGCACTGCTGTATTGCTCTCCCAGAAGATGTCAGGGTGATTGAAGTCCCCGATTAGAACCAGGGCCTGTGTTCTGGAAACTTCAGTTAATTGTCCAAAGAAAGCCTCGTCTACCTCATCCTCCTGGTCCAGTGGTCTATAGCACACGCCCACCATGACATCACCCTTGTTGCTCTCACATCTACACTTAACCCAAAGACTCTCAACAGGCTTTTCTCCCGTTTCATACTGGAGCTCTGAGCAATCATACTGCTCTCTTATATACAGTGCAACTCCTCCACCTTTCCTCCCCTGCCTGTCCTTCCTGAACAGTTTATATCCCTCCATGACAGTGTTCCAGTCATGAGAGTTACCCCATCAAGTCTCTGTTATTCCAATCACATCATAGTTCCTTGACTGTGCCAGGACTTCCAATTCTTCCTGCTTGTTTCCCAGGCTTCTTGCGTTCATGTACAGGCACCTAAGATAACTAGCTGATTGCCCTACTTTCTCAGTATGAATTAGGAAGCCTTCCTGTTGCACCCTCCTCCTTGTGTTTTCTCCTGTTATTCCACTTCCCCACTTAACTCAGGCTTGGTCTACACTAAACCCCCAAATCGAACTAAGGTACGCAACTTCAGCTACGTGAATAACGTAGCTGAAGTCGACGTACCTTAGTTCGAACTTACCGCGGTCCACACCCGGCAGGAAGGCTCCCCCGTCGACTCCGCGTACTCCTCGCGGCGAGCAGGATTACCGGAGTCGACGGGGAGCACTTCTGAGTTCGATATATCGCGTCCAGACTAGACGCGATAAATCGAACCCAGAAGTTCGATTGCCTGCCGCCGAACCAGCGCGGTAAGTATAGACAAGCCCTCAGGGCTTAGGTCACTGTCCCCCTAGCGACCCTAGTTTAAAGCCCTCCTCACTAGGTTAGCAAGCCTGCCTGCGAAGATGCTCTTCCCTCTCTTTGCTAGGGGGATCCCATCTCTTCCTAGCAATCCTTCTTCCTGGAACAACATCCCAGGGTCAAGAATCCAAAGCCCTCTCTGACACCACCTACTTAACCACGCATTTACTTCCACAATTCGACGGTCCCTACCTGGGCCTTTTCCTTCAACAGGGAGGATGGATGAAAACATGACTTGCACCTCAAACTCCTTTATCCTTCTTCCCAGAGCCACGTAGTCTGCAGTGACCTGCTCAAGGTCATTCTTGGCAGTATCATTGGTGCCCACGTGGAGAAGTAGGAAGGGGTAGCGATCCGAGGGCTTGATCAGTCTTGGCAGACACTCCGTCACATCCTGAATTCTAGCTCTAGGCAAGCAGCACACTTCTCCAGTCTCTTGGTCTGGACGGCAGATGGATGACTCCAACCCTCTTAGGAGGAAGTCCCCAACCACCGCTATTCATCTCCTCCTCTTGGGAGTGGTGGTTGTGGAACCCCCATCCCTAGGACAGTGCATCTCATGCCTTCTGGTCGATGGGGTCTCCTTCTGATCCCTTCCCTTAGATAACTCTTCCAAATCCTTCTCCGCAGATTGAGAATTTTCATTTTAAAACAGTTTTAAAGTGATTTATAAAATACTTTTTTTAGTGCTTAGAGGCCTCACCTGAGATCCCATTGTGCTTGGCACCTTACAAACATCTCAGGGACCATCCCTGCTCCAGGAGCTTAGAATCTGAATAGACAAGGGGTGGGAAGGGAAACGACAGCTGAAGTGACTCACTAAGGTCACAAGCAGGTCAGTAGCAGAGCCAAGAACAGAAGACAGGTTCCATGAGTCCCACCACAACGTCCTCCCCATTAGACCATCCTATTGCTATTAGCTAATTGAAAACGCCATAAACATACCCTAATAACCCTTCGTATGGATAAAAACTGCCACAGTGCTCAAACATCTCAAAGATGAAAAGACTTTTTAAAAAGTTTTTCTTTGAAGCTACTTGTAATTTGATTTTAATTTTTTTAAATCTGTCAGTTTCCCTTGGATTCAGAATGTTTTACAGAAACAAGTTGTGTGATATAGACTATTCTCCTGTAAAATATTTAATTGAATTAGATGTAGACATCTAGATCTCTCCCATATCCCAGGTAACTCTTTGTATATTAGTGTTGGGAATTGTGTATGCGTGGGGGGAACATGTGTGTGTGTGGAACTGGGGAGCACTGGAGAAGTATTACAAAGTGGAAAGCATGGTTTGCTTCCCCCCTACCCCATGAGCTATTCAAAAGAAACATATGTAGAAGATGAAGTCCCACTCACATCCAGAGGCCGTTCACACAATCCATGCCCAGTGAGACACAGGTGACTTTAAACAAGGCTTTGCCACCTTTAATCACTGTAAAGTTAGCACTGATATTCTCTTATTTTTATAATCCTCAGTGCTAAATTTGCGTAAGGATAAATGACTCTTCACTGATCAGTAGAGATATTAGAGAGCATGTTCATCTCCAACCCAGTGGTATCCAAAGACACCCCACTGCCCCCACTAGAAAGCCTCTATCAGAAATTGGCTCTACCACTTTTGCTTTCTGGAGAAAGGCTGTATTATTTGGATTGCCTCAAGCATGGAAATTGTAGTCCAAAGATTCAGGTTCCAAGTCACTCTAGGCCAAATCCAGCCCTATTGCAAGCAGGTATAGCTGCACTGACGATAATGGCATTGCACGTCAGAGACTAAATTCAGGCCTATTGCAATGTGTGGCATGATCCAGTCTAACAATTCCTGCATAGATCCCCAGGCTGACTTCCAGAGGTGGAAGGGTCTGAGCTCATTTATTGTTGTAGGCTGTGATGTACTGTACGTGGTGGATGAATCCCTGTCTCTGCTGGATATAATTCTGCTCCCTGATGAAGCTTTCACTCCCACTGCTTCTCAGGAACCACTGGAAGAGTGCTTTCCCTACTCCCAATGCCAGATACTTTCTCTCAACCCAGCTCTGTGCCTAAGAGAAAACATCCTGAGCAAAGAAGGATCAAGGAAAGGATTTACTCTGATTAGATCAAAGCCTTACCTGGGGTATTCAGCCGAGCACTTGGCCACTTTAACGAGGAAGAACAGAAATTAGATACAAGACCGATTAAAGAGAAGCCCATAAGAATCAAGTGCAAAGTGCTGCAACAAACACAGCTAATTACTCTGTCTCCTACAGCAGCCCCTGGGAGAATCACCTCAGCAGGAAGGATGCATTTTTTAATACTCTAGGACTTTGGCAAGTTCTCTGGAAGACATGGAGTGGGCGATCCCAGGAGGATGAAGTTTCAAGTGACAGGGAAGCATTAAACCCTCCCATCTCCACTCAACTAGGGGCTGGGAGAACAGCAGCTCAGATTGTCTCCTTCTGTGATCTCAATGTCTAAGTCTTCCAAAGAGCCTGTGAAAGATCTTCAGCAAGAGGAGGGGCATCATTTCTGGTGGGGGAAGAGGGGTGGGGACGGAGAGAGATAAAAGAGCAAGAAAGAACCCAAACACATTGTTTTGCAGTTCTCCAAAGCTGTTGGTTCATTATTTACCAAAAAAATAAATAAATAATACAATCTTCAGCACCCATCATTACCTTGACATTTGGTTGCTGTGCAACATTAGGAATAAGTCAGGTACCAAATGCATAATCCACAAGTGTGGCCAGACAGCCACTATGCTATGCTAGCCACCTCCTGCAACTGTGCATCAGTCAACTTCCCTACATCACTGCTAGTGTTGATGGTCAGCAAAATATTTGCCTTAGAGTGCATTCACTAAGACCTGGACTACAACCAAAACGTAGGGTATGTCTACACTTGCAGAGTTTTAGCGCTGTAAATTTCACTGGTGACAGGGAACTGGTGAAGGTAAAGTGCAGGTCTGTGCACTCCCTTAATTCCTCAGGCACCAGAGAGTGTTTACATTAGCAGCACTTCCATTGCCGATGAGAGCAGCGCTCTAGGGCAGCTATCCCACAGTGCAACTCTCTCCAGGTTGACGATGGGTCTTGTGGGAAGGGTGGGGGGTTGATCTCAGGGTATCCTGGGTCCCTGCACAGCCTCCTCTCCCCAAACACTGACAAGCTGCAGTAGCTCAGCATTGACAAGCAGGGGACCGTTGGCTCCGTGGAGCAGGTATTGTGACCTGGCCAGATAAGTGAGCACTTGCCAAGAAAACAGGAAGGGGAGTTTCAAAGTTCCTAGGGCTTTATGGGGGAGGGGCGGATGTCTGTTTACCTGGCAACAGAGCAGCAGAGCTGCTGGCTAACGTGTTCACCTCGGCACTGTGGGATATCCTCTGGAGGCTAAAAGCCGTGTAAACAGGAAGAATGTGTCTTTACTTGCACATCACCGCAAAAGCATCACTGGTAAGAGCTGTACGCCTCTTGTGGAGGTGGTTTTCCTTTTGCAGTGAAACTTCTGCGTTTCACCACAAAACGTCATTGGCAAGTGTAGACGCTTCCACGTTTTTTGCACAAAAAAGGGACTTTTTCTGCTTTAAATGGCAAGTGTAGACATGCCCTTAGGTCGACCTAACTTCATTGCTTAGGGGTGTGACAAATGCAAACCCTGAGAGCCCTAGTATAGCTGACTTAAGCCCCAATATAGACCCCACTAGGCTGATGAAGGATTCTTCTGTCGACCTGGCTATCACCTCTCATAGACTCATAGACTTTAAGGTCAGAAGGGACCATTATGATCATCTGGTCTGACCCCCTGCATGCTGCAGGCCATAAAACCGTCCCTACCCCTTCCTTGGACTCTGCTGTTGAAGTCCCCAATCCTGTTTTTAGTGACTTCAATCGGCAGAGACCCTCCTGCTAGAGACCCCTGCCCCATGCTGCGGAGGAAGGCGAAAAACCTCCAGAGGCTCAGCCAATCTGCCCTGGAGGAAAATTCCTTCCCGACCCCAAATGTGGCGATCAGTAAGACCCCGAGCATATAGGCAAGAGTCTCCAGCCCGACCCCGTTAGCCATTATACTATTTACCCACCATTGCTTGGCTTTCCTTGACTACTATGTTTTACCATTAAACCATTCCCTCCATAAACGTATCTAACTTTATCTTAAAACCAGACAGGTCCGTCGCCCCCACCGTTTCCCTCGGTAGGCCGTTCCAATATTTCACCCCTCTGACGGTCAGAAACCTTCGTCTAATTTCAAGTCTGAACTTCCCCACGGCCAGTTTGTATCCATTCGTTCTGGTATCCACGTTAGTACTAAGCTGGAATAATTCTTCTCCCTCCCTTGTATTAATCCCTCTAATATATTTAAAGATAGCAATCATATCCCCTCTCAGCCTTCGCTTTGTCAGACTAAACAACCCAAGGTCCTCTAGTCTCCTTTCGTACGACAGCTTTTCCATTCCTCTGATCATCCTAGTGGCCCTTCTCTGCACCCGTTCCAGTTTGAGTTCATCTTTTTTAAACATGGGAGACCAGAACTGCACACAGTACTCCAAATGAGGTCTCACCAGCGCCTTGTACAACGGAAGCAGGACCTCCTTATCCCTACTAGATATACCTCGCCTAATGCATCCCAAGACAGCATTGGCTTTTTTCACCGCCACGTCACATTGTCGACTCATAGTCATCCTGCGGTCTACAAGAACCCCTAGGTCCTTCTCCTCTTCCGTTACTTCTAACCAATGCGTCCCCATCTTGTAACTAAAATTGTTATTAGTCATCCCCAAATGCATCACCTTACACTTTTCACTATTAAATTTCATCTTATTTCTGATACTCCAATTCACAAGCTCATTCAAGTCTCCCTGCAGGATATCCCTGTCCTCCTCCGAATTTACAACGCCTCCCACCTTCGTATCATCTGCAAATTTTATCAGCCCACTCCTGCAATCGGTTCCGAGGTCAGTTATAAATAGATTAAATAAAATGGGTCCCAAAACCGAACCTTGAGGCACTCCACTAGTAACCTTCCTCCAACCCGACAGTTCACCCTTTAATACAACCCGCTGCATTCTCCCCAGTAACCAATTCCTTATCCACTTCTGGATTTTCATATCGATCCCCATGTTTTTCAGTTTAACCAATAATTCCTCATGGGGTACAGTATCAAACGCTTTACTGAAATCCAGGTATATTAGGTCCACCGCATTTCCCTTATCTAATAAATCCGTTACTTTCTCAAAGAAGGAGATCAGATTCGTTTGGCACGATCTGCCCTTTGTAAAACCATGTTGTAATTTATCGCAATTGCCACTACCCTCCAGGTCCTCAACTAGTTTCTCTTTCAGAATTTTCTCTAACACCTTGCACACTACAGATGTTAGACTAACAGGCCTGTAGTTACCCGGATCACTTTTTTTCCCTTTCTTGAAAATAGGAACCACATTAGCTATTCTCCAGTCTAACGGGACCACCCCCGAGTTTACAGATTCATTAAATATTATCGCTAACGGGCCTGCTATTTCCCGCGCCAATTCCTTCAATATTCTCGGATGTAGATCGTCCGGTCCTCCCGACTTAGCCCCATTAAGGCGTTCAAGTTTTGTTTCCACCTCGGATACGGTAATCCCCCATCCCGAATGCCCCTCTATAGTGGTGCTAGTATCCCTAATACCTTCATTGGCCTCATTAAACACCGATGCAAAATATTCATTAAGATATTGCGCCATGCCTAGATTGTCTTTAATCTCCTCTCCGGCAATAGACTTCAGCGGTCCCACTTCTTCTTTCTTTGCTTTCTTCCTATTTATGTGGCTGTAAAACCTCTTACTATTGCTTTTAATTCCCCTCGCTAGGTCCAACTCTACACGGCCTTTGGCCTTTCTCACTCTATCTCTACATTCTCTGACTTCACTTAGGTACATTTCCTTACTGATCCCTCCCCTCTTTATACGCTTTCTGTTTTTTCCTAATCGCCCCTTTGAGTCGGTCGCTCATCCAGCTCGGTCTAAATCTCTTGCTTAGTAATCTTTTTCCCTTTTTTGGAATACAGGCCTCCGACAGCTCATGCATCTTTAACTTAAAGTAATCCCAGGCTTCTTCTGCTTTTAAATCCATTAATACGTTTGCCCAGTCCACTTCCCTTACCAGTCCCCTTAGTTTGTTAAAATTGGCCTTTTTAAAATTATAAACCCTAGTCTTTGATTTAATTCTGTTACTCCTTCCATGTATTTTAAACCGAATTAGCTCATGATCACTGGAGCCCAAATTGTCCCCTACTACCACTTCCTCAACAAGGTCCTCACTACTTGCCAGAATCAAATCTAAAATGGCCTCCCCCCTCGTCGGTTCAGTTACCACTTGATGGAGGAATTGATCAGCAAGCACTTCTAGGAACATCTGAGCCCTGTTATTGCTACAAACGTTTGTTCCCCAATCTATATCCGGGAAGTTAAAGTCCCCCATAATTACACAGTTTCTGTTAGTAATTACTTCTCTAAACACATTAAATAGTTCCTTATCCATATCCTGGGTCGATCCCGGCGGTCTATAGCACACTCCAAGCACTATCCCCGGAGAGGCTCTAGTAGTCCTATTACCCAGTGTGAGTATTGCCCAGACAGACTCTGTGTTATCTAATCCATCCACTATTATTTCTTTACAGTTTATTTCACTATTGACATACAAGGCCACCCCCCCACCTTTACCTTTGTTCCGGTCTTTCCTAAACAGCGCATACCCCTCCATACCTGTGTTCCAGTCTTGACTGCCATTCCACCACGTTTCCATTATTCCTACGATATCCGGTTTCAGTTCCTGGACCAAGAGCTCCAATTCCTCCATTTTATTACCTAGGCTTCTGGCATTGGTGTATAAACACCCTAATGTATGTCGTTTAGCCCGTCTCCCATTAGCAGCACTATATGTTGCGGGCCTCCTTGTGTCCGTCCCCCCTGTCCTTCCTATGTCCAATCTCATCTCCCCGGCTATGTCTCCTCTCCTTTTACTCACCTTTTCCATACTGGAATCTGGCGTGGAGATTAACTGTGCATCTCCCAACCGTCTCCCCAAACTTCCTAGTTTAAAGCTCTTTTGATTAGATGAGCCAGCCTCCCTCCCAGAAGTCTATTTCCTTCCCTACTCAGGTGAAGCCCATCCCGCGAGAACAGGTGTCTGTCCCCGAAAGCCTCCCAGTGGCCATACATCCCAAAGCCCTCCTTATAGCACCACTCCCTTAGCCAACTATTTATTCTCACAATCCTATCAGCCCTTTGCTGCCCTTCCCTCGGAACGGGCAGAATCCCACTAAAGATAATCTGAGCCTCTATCTCCTTGAGCGTCTTCCCCAGCCTGGCATAATCTCCCTTGATCCTCTCTAACGAGAACCTAGCCGTGTCATTCGTTCCCACATGAAGGATTATCAAGGGGTTCTTACCTGCTCCTTTTAGGATCCTTTTCAACCGCAGGTCCACATGGCGTATCTTTGCGCCCGGGAGACAGCACACCCTTCTGTTCTCCGGGTCCGCCCTGGTCACAGGCCTGTCCAATCTCCTCAGTAAAGAGTCACCAATCACATACACCTGCCGTTGCCTGGCAACAGTGCGATCTAGTAATCTAGTCTCTGATCCCTCTAGTCCTGACCTGTGCCTGTTCCTATCTTCCCTTATGCTCCCCCTTATGCCTTCCTGAATCCTCCCGGGGCCCAGAATTGGTGCTGTCTCCATCAACTCCTCCCCTCTCTCTCTTGGACTAGCTGCTCTTCTCTTCTTCCTCACCCTCCCACCTTCAGTCGCCACCTGCTGCCCCCCCCCCCTCGTTATCCAAACACTCGAACCTATTCCTGAGTTCTATTCCCCCCTCACTGGCCCTTCTTTTCCTTGGCCTGCTTCTCACAGTCACATGCTTCCACCTCCCATGTTCTCCCCCCTCCATTCCCCTCTCACTGTCCTCTACCTCCGCCACAGGGCATTCTCCTTCAGCCCCCCCTTGCCTTTCCTCCATCAGCTGCTCAAACCCCCGCCTAAACTCCACCAGGGTATCTATCTGCATCTCCAGCCCCTTAATCTTTTCCTCCAGTAACACTATCAGGCGACACTTCATACACACATACCTTAGTTCCAGGTCTCCTGCTAGGACTATATACATACCACAGCTCCCACATGCCGCCATCTGCATTCTGTCTGCTGCTGCTGCTTGGCTCATGGCTGCTGCGGTCCCTGCCCACAACACCTGGGGGAATGGAGTACAGAACACACCGCGCCCTCCTGCCTCCCCGCTTACCTCCCTCTCAAACTCCCCTGTTAGCCGCCCTGTTTGCTGCCGCTGCTCGCAGCTGTACCGCTGTCTGGCTGGGCGGCCGCTTTTATGGGCCCCTTGATCAGCCAAGCTCCGCCCCCTACTCAGGGCTCGGCGTCCTTCCCAGCACCCAGCCCCTGCCGGCCCCTACAAACAAACAAACACACAAGAACAACAAGGACAGATGCAAATACAGGTACCTTCTCCTCCAATGAGAACTCCCTCTCAAACTCCCCTGTTAGCCGCCCTGTTTGCTGCCGCTGCTCGCACCTCTCAATGGGGCAGATTAGCTACAACAATGGAAAAACCTTCTGTTTCTGTCGGAAATGTCTACACTATGGCGCTACAGCAGCGTAGTTGAAGCACAGTAGCTGTCCCGCTGTAGCGTCCGTCACGTAGATGAGCCCTAAATTGCAGACATTAGTTGAACAGATATTGAAAACATGTCACACTCTGGCTAAAGCTGTTTAAAGCCCCATACGCCTGTTTCTGAGCTTCCTTCTAAGGTCTGATCAGCACATTCAGAACAGCAAAGTAACATCTATCCGTTCCTCAGACATAAGCACTTTCAAATTTGACATCAAATACAGCCAAGCTGGAGTAAAACAATGCAGTGAACCATGCCTGCTCTTCAGATAATATTTTCCATTTATTATCCCTCCAGTTAGGTTTCAAAATAGAACTAGAACTGGCTGAGGGTGTCAACGAAATCAGTGGAGACGCACCAGCATAAAAATGGAGTAATACAGGTCCTATGAGCTAAAAGGAGCTCTTGGATCACACACCGATACCAAAAAGGCAAATAGGGAGATGAAACAACTCTTATTGCTTCTAACCATGTCAATCAGAAGAACTCCAGCCAGGTGATCAAGCTTCTAAGCATGCTGGCATTGTGGTTCATTGTGGGTTTGTTTAGTTTGGAAAAGAGAAGACTGAGAGGGGACATGATAGCAGTTTTCAGGTATCTAAAAGGGTGTCATAAGGAGGTGGGAGAAAACTTGTTCATCTTAGCCTCTAAGGATAGAACAAGAAGCAATGGGCTTAAACTGCAGCAAGGGAGGTTTAGGTTGGACATTAGGAAAAAGTTCCTAACTGTCAGGGTGATTAAACACTGGAATAAATTGCCTAGGGAGGTTGTGGAATCTCCATCTCTGGAGATATTTAAGAGTAGGTTAGATAAATGTCTATCAGGGATGGTCTAGACAGTATTTGGTCCTGCCATGAGGGCAGAGGACTGGACTCGATGACCTCTCAAGGTCCCTTCCAGTCCTAGGGTCTATGAATCTATGAATCTTGTGACAGTACTCAGGAGTTTGTCTTCAACGTCTCGTTCTGCCACAGACTTCATCCATGATGTCATGGACATCACTTAGTGCCTGTTTCTCATCCCTAAAACAGGGATGTTAATGCAGAATTTGTCTTTTCTCGTTGGGTTGTAAGCCCTTTGGGACAGAGACTGTCTTCCATTAAGTCTATCGAGTGCCAAGCACAATGAGGCCCTGACATCAGTTAGGCCAGTGGCTCTCAGCCTTCCAGACTACTGTACCTCTTTCAGGAGTCTGATTTGTCCTGCCTACCCCCACGTTTCCCCTTACTTCCAAACAACTTGCTTACAAAATCAGACATGAAAATACAGAAGTGTCACAGCACATGTTGTACTTAAAGTACTGCACAGGATCTTTTCAGGGGGAATAAGGCAAAACGCCACATTTATTAGTAATACATGTATTTATTAACACTGTATCATATGCATATAATATATTACACTTACACTCACACACACACACAAACACACTCCGTCTTGTTGTTACCAATTAGTTGCTCCCCTTAACTTCACTGGCCAGGTGAGTTAGATGGGGGAGGGGGTGGAGCCGGGCTTCTGCCGATCCGGATCGATGCTCCCATGCTGACAAGACGAGACCCGGGGTCCTCTGCAAGACACCTCACTTTTATAGCAGCTTCCCTCTTATGCAAATCTATACCAGATTCAAACTCTGTGTCTGTGTCCATTGGTCCTTTGTGCTGCTTTCTTTTGAGTGTTGTCCCAATGCTGCAAAGAGGGTGTTTCCAAAGAAGGTGCTTGCTTCTAACCCCCGAGGCCGTTATGTCTGCTTGTCTTTAATGAGCCCACTTGACACGTTTTGTTGTCCTTGGGTCTGGCTCCCAGCCCCTCTCCAACAGTTGAGGCTGTCTGGAGGTGCTGCCTTCCATGCCTTGCTCATCCACACCTCATTCATTCAACAGGGCAATTGATTAAGAGTGGGGGGGGAGAACTCTTGTTCTACTGCTAGCAAAAAGAAAATTTTCTTCTATCTTATTCTATCCTTAGGGGCTATAATATTATACCAAGAGCAATGCAAAGTTTCTAAATGAGGCTTTGATACAAAGTCCCATGAAAACAGAGGTCACACGTGGGTAGACCCACCACAAGGTTATATGAAGAGGCACAATGTAAAGTCATATGAAAATTATCAGAGATTTATCTACACACACTAATGCTGACACATTGCTGACTTTCTCATTTTTACCATATAATTATAAAATAAATCAACTGGAATATAAATATTGTACAATACTTACATTTCAGTGCATAGTATATAGAGCAGTACAAACAAGTCATTGTATGAAATTTTAGTGTGTACTGACTTTGCTAGTGGTGTTTTTTATGTAGCCTGTTGTAAAACTAGGCAAATATCTAGATGAGTTGATGGACCCCCTGGACGACCTCTTTGTACCTCTGGTTGAGAACCACTGAGTTAGGCCCTACGGTAACACAAACTAGTAATACATTTGACGTTTCAGAGTGTACCCATGATACCAATTGGTCAGAGTCTTTTAATAGAATTGTGGATGTAAGTCTGCACAGACAAATATTATGAGGTCAGATTTATATAAAAATGTCTTTTCAACTGATAAAATTATATAACTGTTATTTTTGTGCCCTTAAATAGAGTCATTAAATAACAAAATAAAAAGACTTTCAAAGGAAGAAGTGGAATTTATTGGTGCAATATCCTTACTGGTGCCAAATAAAAATAGATATTCCCAAGTCTGGATCAGATTGGCATTCACTCCACAAGTGGAATGAGAAGAATATGAAGTGTTCCTTTAAAGTTAGAACAAGTTTTGATAACCTGCCAACTGCAAGACTATTCATTTAACTCAGCTTCTGGAAAATCCTGAAGGCCCGTTCCATCACTGACTCCCAAAGGTTAGACCAAGCCTGAACTGTGAGCAATGAACCTTTGCAGTGAAGCTATACTGAACTATAATTTGTCATTTCTCAGACAAATGTGCCTATTACAAGAAATGGATTGGCCCTTAATTGTCTCACTTCAACTGAGACAGAGCGGCCATTCTGTCATTCCGAATCATCGTTCAACAAAGGCATGTTTTACAACCTCCCCAAATGTACTTTTACTTGACTTGATAAAGTTAGTGGCTTCAGTTCTCCCTGTGGAAAATAAAAAATAAAAAGACTCCATTACTCTAGGCAAATTCACGAGTCATTTTCTTTACTGTTGGACACAACACATACCTTTAGGAATTATAACTGTTGAATCTTCATTTAAATGGAAGTGTGTTACAGAGAATATCTCTGGAGGCTTCCGTGATTATTTCCTACCATAAAAGTGTGTGCATCGATGGTTATCACATTACCTAACATACATTTTACTATACTAAAATTATACTCACATGGTATTTGAAAGCTAGGGGATCAGGAATGCTCAGGCACTTGTAGAATTATCACTATACAAGTTGCATGAGAAACTGATTTCAGATCTATCCTAGCTGGCAAAAGATGACTGCATTATGGTTAGAATTGGGTGACCTTTTCCAGAGAAGATGTTTGACAAAACAAAAAAAACCCAGATTTTTTGGCACTAGAATGTTCTGTGCCAGTTTTATCAAATAGCTTGTATAAGAAAAAACTAAAAAAATCCAAAAAAGTCAAAATGTTTGATTTCAAAAACTAATTGTTTTGATATTTTTTTGGTTCAAAATGGCTTTTTGGTTAGAAATATCCTTTAATTTTGTTAAAAACAGTGTTAAAATTGATCAAAATCTAAATGAAACATTTTATTTTGGGTCATAGACAATGTTTCATTCAACCTGAAATACGGGGCTTTTGATTTTTCAATTTGAAGAAAATTCTTCCCCATCGTCCTGAAGCATTTATTCCTCAGAATTACCAACAAACCAAATAATCCATTATTCACAGAGTTCAAGTGATGGCCACACCCTCTTGCTGCAGCAAATACTGAAACGGTGCCTTTTTAAATATGTCAGCGTTTTCCTCTTTTCTAGCCGTCTCCCACTCAGCCTCATGCTTTCTTGGTTGATTTTTTTTTTTTTTCAAATTCGAAATGGGAGAGTCGGGAAAGTCCGGGTGATATTTTTGTGGATTCTGCCCTTCCATTGTTTTTCAGCCAGCTATCGAGCTGATTGAACTCAAAGTTTCAAAAGTCTGTTTTTTTCCCCCCAAATAATTTCACATTTTTTGAATTTTGAAAACAGGGGGAAAATGGGGTGAAATTTCCTCCTGTTTTTTCTTACACGATCTACTTTCCGCCTTCCAAAATACCATTCAAAGCCATCTGTTCAAGTTTCCAAGGATGACCTAGAATGTCAGACAATCAGGATCACCTGCCTGCAGTGTCTATGAGTGTTTCATTTATCTTTCTGAAGAAGGTTGCAAACACCTCAGGGTGGGGACTATGTTTCTCATGTGTTTATAATCAGAAAGGAACACAATTGGGAATCCTTAAACACTAAATAGTCGTAATAATGGACCCAATCCTGCTCTTGAAGTCAATGCGAGTACAGCATCAGGCCTGGGTACTTGTCCCATGTAAATTTTCACTTTACGCCTATTCCAAAGAAGTGTGGCTAGTACTTTAAAGAACATTCACCTTAAGCTCTGGGGAGAGGCAAAGTGTGGAAAATTCCATCTAAAAAATAAATGGACTTTGGGAAAGTTTTGAGCAGCAAAAATATAAAATAATTAAGGGATTAAGGCCCCTGAAGCAGTCAAGCAGTTAAGCACATACATAATTTTAAGCGTATGCTTAAACCAGCTGTCTCCCTAGTGAGAAAGTGTAAGAGTTACCAGCTAAGGCCCAGTCCTGCAAGCCGATCAGTGTAAGCCAACCTTTGCTTCTGCACAAGCCTCATTGAATTCAACGTGGATCTTTAAGGACAGAGGGGTTGGCCTCAGTGAGCCCCGTTCTCAGAGTTCTTGCTCTGTTGCCACACGTAGAACCTGCATTCTCAGGCTACAATAGGCTTTACTTAGAGAAGAAAACCCCAGAAGCAACAACAGTACCGTCTCCGCAGGAGCACAGTGTGTGCACTGCCTCTGTAACGGGCTGCAACAGCTCTGAGAGCAAAGGTACTGAGGTCACCTTACCTATTTAGAGGGAAATATTCAATGTGGCCCAAGGGATTTATGAGCAAAAGTCCCACAGAAGTCAATGGCATCTGGGCTCCTAAAAGTCTCCATTGGACAGGTATAGCACACCAAAGAGACCAGTTTCATAGCTATGCACACTGCAGCCACGTACATAACAGGGCAAACTACTGGGCATGGACCACAGAATAGCGAAGTTGATGGATCAATAGGAAATTCTTTGGCCAAGGTTCTTCTTGATGGAAGGGGCTTTGCTGGATAAAACATCAGTTTCTCCTATTACCTGATATGGATTTGCTTGCTGTATCTAGCATGACTCTCAATACTTGTTTTAACCCTCTCCCTTCCACTCTCTCCTCCCTCTATCTTCTACCTTCATGGGCTATATTTAATTTAAGAGCCAGTTGTGTTCCCATGGAAAACACTGGGAGTTTTGCCAGGAACTTCAATAAAAGCATGAGTCAGAGGTTCAGATTCCAAGGGCAGAAGAGAAAATTGTGATCATCTAGTCTGACTTCCTGTGTGACACAGGTCAGAGAGCGTCGCTGAAAACTTGGGACCTCCTAGCTTCTTTCCCTAAGCACAGCCCCCTAAACCAGGCTGCCATCCCAGCCCTTCATATTATAAAAATCTTTGAGCCAGGCACTTTGTATTTATTTCACTCTCTGTAAAGTGCCATGCCAAGTTGTGGGGTTACAGAAACGTATATTATTGTCAGTAATACAGAGTTTGGGGGACATTTCCATTACCCTGGGGTTTAAAGCTGGTTTATTTGTGGGGAGGAGGGAGCAGGATTGTACTGTGTATATACACACATGCACGCACACACACTTTTGGGGCAGGTTCAGTTTTTCACTGAAAAATGTTCTTGGGATTTAAAAAGTATTTTTAGCACATACGAAGACAAAAGTGTTTTATAAAATGTCAGTCTCCCTACCCCGCTCTCCCTCCCAACTATATATACCACTGTGGAAGAGCATACTTCCATAACGGCATAGACGTCTGTGACAGAAAATAAATCGGCTGGGATCCTGCCAAAAGAGACCACATCTCATTAGTGCTTGGGGGACTGGAGCACAATTAATGCATTTCAAGACTGTTTGATTATTCTCCTCTACGTCCATCAAAAAACACAAGCACACAAGTACCTGGAAAGAAACCTGGTCTGGAAAGCCACATTCTTGTCAATTTGTTTGAGGAATCAAAGGGACATGTCCTTGATTCTCTGTACTCAGAAAGACTGTGTCTGCTGTCCTTGTCAAGTGAGCTGATATTTTTAACAATAAACCCCACAATGATATCAGATCACCCCATGAAGCGTGCTATGATGTTAACTGGTGGAATGCAATTTTCATAGCTCAGTGCAAAAGCGAATTAGGTTCTGCAATGCAGTTTTCCCTGCCAAAAAAACATTTCCTTACAGCTGATTTTCCAGGGGATAACCCAGCTATGACTGTGCACAGCTGCTGAAGTAGGTCAGTGTAAGAAGATAATTAAATATTTCTGAATGTGGCGATGCATAACACAAGGGGAGAAGAAAGCCACATAGAGCACAATGGAGCAGCAGAAGACAATGTGTGCTGTAGCAGATAAGACAGCAGAAGACATTTTGTGGATGTCTATGACTCACAGATGGGCTACTATAATATAATACAGATGGACCATTACTAAGAAATCACTGAAGTACAGAAGACACGGGGCCTGATTTTCAAGAGCATTCAGCTCTCAGTTGGGTACTTAAATGAAGTGGTCAGATCAGAAGTGTTCAGCACACAACAGTTCCTTCTGAGAACAGATATCCTGATATCTTGCATAATTTTCCTCCACCGAGTGAAACTAAATGCATCAGTATGTTTACAAATTAAAAGATGAGTTAACGCCTCAGAACTATACTTAGGGCTTCTGGGATTTTTTTGCGGGGGAGGTGAAGTTATTAATTTAATTGTACAGGTTTTTTTTTTAGCAATTTGAATTTTATGTAGATGTCTAAAAATTGGGGTTTTTCAGGGCTCTTTGTATATACTGTAATGTATATTATATACACACAGTATATACTGCTGTGAAACAATCTCTGTAACATTCCTTAGTGGGCTTTAACGTAGTACTGTTTGAAATAATACCCTGTTAAAGCGCCTGAGGGAACCTTTTGTGTGCCCCAGAAGGGTCTACATGGACCAATTAATGTGCAACACATTAGCATGCTTTAGAAGTCACACCTTTAATTTGCATTGCTGCTCTATGTAGACCAGCCCTTAGATACAAGAAACCATTTCTGGTGTTTATTGGATGAACACTGATTGCATTTGTGATGTTGCACTCCATATGTTTTATGGAAATATGCTTATGAGTGTGAATATGATGTAACTGGAATATGCAGTATGCAAAAGGTCTCTTGTAAGGTGTCATTACAAAGGTTATAACCTACTGAATATATTCATCCTACTTGTATGAATTTATCATTCTTGTATGTGAAACTAGGAATACGAAGTCTAACTCTGAGGTCCTATTGTAATTAAGCAAAGTGTGGGCCATTAACGGTGGTTTAGAATCTTGATGAAAGGTTTCAGAGTAGCAGCCGTGTTAGTCTGTATCCGCAAAAAGAAGAACAGGAGTACTTGTGGCACCTTAGAGACTAACAAATTTATTAGAGCATAAGCTTTCGTGGGCTACAGCCCACTTCTTCGGATGCATATAGAATGGAACATATATTGAGGAGATATATATACACACATACAGAGAGCATAAACAGGTGGGAGTTGTCTTACCACCTCTGAGAGGCCAATTAATTAAGAGAAAAAAAAACTTTTGAAGTGATAATCAAGCTAGCCCAGTACAGACAGTTAGATAACAAGTGTGAGAATACTTACAAGAGGAGATAGATTCAATGTTTGTAATGGCTCAGCCATTCCCAGTCCTTATTCAAACCGGAGTTGATTGTGTCTAGTTTGCATATCAATTCTAGCTCAGCAGTTTCTCGTTGGAGTCTGTTTTTGAAGTTTTTCTGTTGTAATATAGCCACCCGCAGGTCTGTCACTGAATGACCAGACAGGTTAAAGTGTTCTCCCACTGGTTTTTGAGTATTTTGATTCCTGATGTCAGATTTGTGTCCATTAATTCTTTTGCGTAGAGACTGTCCGGTTTGGCCAATGTACATGGCAGAGGGGCATTGCTGGCACATGATGGCATATATCACATTGGTAGATGTGCAGGTGAACGAGCCCCTGATGGTATGGCTGATGTGATTAGGTCCTATGATGATGTCACTGGAATAGATATGTGGACAGAGTTGACATCGGGGTTTGTTACAAGGATAGGTTCCTGGGTTAGTGGTTTTGTTCAGTGATGTGTGGTTGCTGGTGAGTATTTGCTTTAGGTTGGGGGGTTGTCTGTAAGCGAGGACAGGTCTGTCTCCCAAGATCTGTGAGAGTAAAGGATCATCTTTCAGGATAGGTTGTAGATCTCTGATGATCCGCTGGAGCGGTTTTAGTTGGGGGCTGAAGGTGACAGCTAGTGGTGTTCTGTTATTTTCTTTGTTGGGCCTGTCTTGTAGGAGGTGACTTCTGGGTACTCGTCTGGCTCTGTCAATCTGTTTTTTCACTTCAGCAGGTGGGTATTGTAGTTTTAAGAAAACCTATCCTGAAAGATGTCCACATATCTATTCCAGTGACATCATCATAGGACCTAATCACATCAGCCATACCATCAGGGGCTCGTTCACCTGCACATCTACCAATGTGATATATGCCATCATGTGCCAGCAATGCCCCTCTGCCATGTACATTGGCCAAACCGGACAGTCTCTACGCAAAAGAATTAATGGACACAAATCTGACATCAGGAATCAAAATACTCAAAAACCAGTGGGAGAACACTTTAACCTGTCTGGTCATTCAGTGACAGACCTGCGGGTGGCTATATTACAACAGAAAAACTTCAAAAACAGACTCCAACGAGAAACTGCTGAGCTAGAATTGATATGCAAACTAGACACAATCAACTCTGGTTTGAATAAGGACTGGGAATGGCTGAGCCATTACAAACATTGAATCTATCTCCCCTTGTAAATATTCTCACACTTGTTATCTAACTGTCTGTACTGGGCTAGCTTGATTATCACTTCAAAAGTTTTTTTTCTCTTAATTAATTGGCCTCTCAGAGGTGGTAAGACAACTCCCACCTGTTTATGCTCTCTGTATGTGTGTATATATATCTCCTCAATATATGTTCCATTCTATATGCATCCGAAGAAGTGGGCTGTAGTCCACGAAAGCTTATGCTCTAATAAATTTGTTAGTCTCTAAGGTGCCACAAGTCCTCCTGTTCTTCTTTTTGTAGAATCTTGATGGCTCCCATTGACTAGGACAGTTGGTTGTAAATAGTTTGTTTAACTGCAAGCCTTCCTGTGTAGTGCGGGTAATGAAGAATGAGGTCTTACAGTGACATGTGACCATGTCACAAGATACCGGAATTCATCTTAAAACTGGTACTTTTCCATTTAGAAGGAGGGGTGGGGATCCAGAGAGACAAAAGATTCCTGCCTTGTGCCAAAGCTATAAAAGGGGGTGGAGCAGGACAAAGACAGTCCCAGTCATGAGAAAGCCCCTACTTACCAACTAAGATGTCTGCTAGAAATAACAAGGACTGTATCAGAGGAAAGGATTGCGCCCAGACTAGGAAGGAGTCTAGTCTGTGAAAGGAGCTTATTGGAACATCTCTGAGGGTGAGATATTACCTGTAATCAGTTTCTTAATGTATTAGGCTTACACTTGTGTTTTGTTTTACTTTGCTTGGTGACTTACTTTGTTCTGTCTGTTATTACTTAAAACCACTTAAATACTTAATAAAATCATTTTGTTTATTAATAAACCCAGAGTAAGTGATTAATACCTGGGGTAGTAAACAGCTGTGCGTCTCTCTCTATCAGTGTTATAGAGGGTGAACAATTTATGAATTTACCCTGTATAAGCTTTATACAGAGTAAAACATATTTATTTGGGGTTGGATCTCATTGGGAGCTGGGTGTCTCAGTGCTGGAGGCAGGTAACCTGTTAAGCTCTTTTCACTTAAAGTCTGCAGCTTTGGGGCACGTGGTCCAGACCCTGAGTCTGTGTTGCAGTAGGCTGGCATGTCTGGCTCAACAAGGCAGTGTTCTGGTGTCCCAGGCTGGCAGGGAAAACGGGCTCAGAGGTCATTTCAGCACATCAGGTGACAGTTCCCAGGGGATCTCTGTGACCGAACTCATCACGACATTTTTTTTTATTGGGATATTTTATTGGCCTTTATCAGTTAAAACTGAAAATCTATAATCTACTATTGTTGCTCTTTGTGCCATCCTCCTATTAATGGCAGCAGGAGACTTGCTGATGACATAGTGACCTAATTTTGTCTCTCTTGCCCACAGAGCGTAATTAAAATGTAGGTTGTCCCTCTCTGCTGAATGAGTCTGACACCTTTCACAGGTAATAGAAATTGAGCACGGGGAGAGGAAGGGATGTAATCCTTGCTCCTTCAGTTCACCCTCCTTTAATGAGATGTCAAGCTATTCTTGAGCCTCAAAATACTCCTCTCCATTCAGCAATCTTAAATCCATTGAGTTTAAGGAGACTTGAAAATACTAGATTTGTTTCTAGATTTTCTGTCCATTCCAGTCATTCTCAGGAGAGTGGATCCATATTGTAGAGGTGTGAGAAATCTTTTTTTAAAAAAATGCAGGATATAAATTTTAATGTGCCATATGTTCAGTGAAAAATAATAAAGCATACAACTTTGACCTTTTCAGTTGCCTGCACTTTAATTCACTGGCTGTTTTTATTCCTCTCCATTTATGGCCAATCACTATAACCGGCCAGAAAGCAGTAGACTGGACAGCTAGTGAAGATGCAGAAAATTTTAAAGTGTAGGTTTATCAGTGTTAAAAGTTTGTGGTCTTCCATGGACTACAGTGGACATTAAAAGACAGATAGCACATTGTTACTTGGAGCAAAAAATTGGTATGAGATCAGTCCATTTTAAGCGAATAATGGCCAGAACCTGGTCTTGGCTATTTTGATGTAAATCTGGACTAATTCCTTCAGAGGAAATGGATGTGCATAGCAAAAATACGAGGTTGGATGAAGTTTCCTGAAGCAGCAGATGTGAGACCTTCGAAAGGGTGCAGCATGCACTCCCCAGCTGAGCAATGTGGAAAGGGGTATGTCACAGCACCATCTTCTCCTTATCCCTACATACATCCTCTGAGAGCATTAGCACCTACCCTGGAGGTGCCCTTGCACTCAAGGAAGAGGAGTCCCGTGGCTGTGCCTGACTCATGGCCAGGGGTGAAGGCTTCTTCTGGCCTCTCCCATCCTTGCACAGCTGTAGAATGCCAGTCACTATCTACTTCTTATCTAGAGATAGGGAAACTAGTCTGGTGAACAGATATACCTTTCCAATAAATAAGAAGCTTGACAACTTTACCAAGATCTTGAGCATATCCCGACCTGGGTCAGATGCAAGGACAACATATTCATGGCAAGAATTAAATTAGGTTAACAAGAGAGTCAATGAAAATGCTAGGTCTTTTTGGCACATGTGAGAATTCAGCACTAAGAAGGAGTGATGGTCAGAGCTAGAATAATAGCATAGGCTTGACCCAGGAGTAATATAGGCATAAGACAAATCCACTCGAATCTGAAGCCTCTTTACTGAGTAAAAAACAAAACAAAAACCCACTTGTCACCAATGGTACCCAGCTAGGCAGTAGTTTCTAGATACTGAGCAGTGTCCAGCAATGCAATAAGTAAATGGTTTATTATTATTTGTATTATTGTAGCACATAGGAGCCCCAGTCATGCACACATCCCATTATGTACAAGCTAATCATTCAACTGGGGAGATTTTTGACTCCCATTTTCTCTAAATTCATTACAGATGCAGGAGACTTTAGGAGTTCTTTATTGACTTTCCCATATTCCTTGCTCATTTAATTGATTCTGTTGCCTGGAAATGCAGATCTCCTCTGTTTAATATTGCTAGATTTCACATTTTTTTCTGACTAAGTCAGTAACAAAACCCTTAGCTCATGCCCATTGTTTTTCATAAGCGGTGTTTTAATCCTCTCTCGGCTGCTCGTCTTGATTCTTCTATTTGTTTTTTATTGCAAACTACAGTATTTCAAATTCTGCTGCTCATTTCATAGATTAAGGCCAGAAGGGACATTATGTTCATCTAATCTACCTCCTGCATAACACGGGCCTTATATTTCACCCAGAGACTCCAGCATCAACCCAACAGCTTGCAGTTGAACAAGAGTTTGTTTTTCTGTTCTATTTTTTAAAGAAAGATCCAGTCTTGATTTTAAGACTCCAAGCAATGACGAATTTACCACATCCCTAGGTAATCTCTTCCAGTGATTAAATACCCTCAGTGTTAAAAATTTGCATTTTATTTCCAATTTGTACTTCACCAAGCTCAATTTACAGCCCTGGGAGATTGTATTGCCTTTGTCTGATAGATAAAGAGCCTGACAAGTATCAGGTATTTTCTCCCTGCCTGGGTAAATTAAACCAAAAGTAAGTTACTACTTCCCAGGAGCAAGGAGGAAACTGTCTGTCAGGGTATGTCTATGTGAGGGTAAAAAGCAAACAAACCCACAGCTGGCCCAGGTCAGCGGTCTCAGGCTCACAGGGTTTGTGCTAAGGTCTGTTTAATTGTAATACAGATGTTTGGGCTTGGAGTGGAGCTGGGACCCTGTGAGGGTGGAGGGTCCCAGAGCTCAGATTCCAGCCTGAGCGGGAATGTCTACACCACATTTGTTAGCCCTGCAGCCGAGCCCCGGGAGCCCAAGTCAGCTGACCGAAGCCAGCCATGAGGATTTTAACTCCCTTGTAGACATCCCTTCAGAGAGGTATCCACAGCACATCTCCCAGCTGTACTCCTGGGTTGGTGCTGTTTTGTGCCATCCCTTGCTTGGGGCCAGGTCTAAAGGCACGATCTAGTTGGAGAAATCAATGGGCCTACTCAGAGAGTAAACTACTATTCAGTGCAGGTAAGAGCATTGGAATGTGGATTATATGTAAATTCAGGCTGGGCAAAATATTCCATCAAAACTTTCTAACAGGAAATTGGGTTTTTGATTAAACGAATGTCAGTTTTTATTTTGATGCTAACGTTCACAAAACTTTCAAGACTGCAGACTATTTCAGGTGAATATTTGTCACCTGAATTTGATATTTCAGTTTTTCCACAGGAAAATGTGAAAATTAATCATGTTTTCATTTTTTTAGCTGAAAATATTCTGGTTTGTGTTTGGCAAAAGCCAAAGTATTCTTTTTTAACAAAAAGATGAAATTTTCCATATCAAATTTCAAACATAAAAAACCCTAAGTTTTCCACTTTGAAATAATTTACAACCAGCCTAGAATTTAGCCCCTTTGTAAACAGAGCCTAATTTTCCCTAGGTGCATTTGTTGTTCATTATTGTTCACTTAAGAGTTCAGACCAAGAAATTGTTCTGATTTTGCATCATTTGTGAGACACCCACTTATGATAGCCCTGCGCTTTCTTTGATCACGTAAGTCAACTGGTTATGGTCTCCAGCACTTTCATCGGCCCAATGCCCCCTCTCTGCTCCTTGACTGGATGGCAGAATTTAAAAAAAAAAAAAAAAAAGGAAAATAGCAAAAAGTAGACAGCAAGTAACTCACTTCTAGGAGGAATTTGCAGACAAGTTATCTTTGATACTAAAATCCAGGAACACTTTTTCAGGGTTTGAGAACATTTATGGCTGGCTGAATGTTCATAAACAAATAACAGCAGCCCACAAATCAGAACAGATCCCACTCAGCACTTTTCTTCATGACAATATTTGTGTATCAGTTTGGATACTTTTTGACCGACTATACTAGGGCTTTCAATGATGGGGGGGGGCATTGTTTGAGTAAAATGGGAGGAGGGGCAAAGTTATATTTGTACAGAGAACATTATATGTGATTATATTATATCCTTCCAAGTCTTGGGAAAGGCAAAAAGTGGATGAAATACTAGAGGGTATACCTACAGACAGTCGGGGCGTGGGTACAACTGCCCCCCGTTGCCACATAGCAAATGATAAACCAGCAGTGATGTTGATTGTAAACTGGGAGCATCCCGCACCATCCTGGGGAATTATCAGCCACATCCAAATCCACTTTTAGCCCTTGCTGCCAGACTCTATTTGTCATCCCGACAAGCAACACATCCACACAAAGAAAACAGAGCTTCCAGCTGGGACTTTCTACCCAGCCACCACTCCTAGGGTGTCCCAACTGAGGTCTCCCTTCTTAAGTGGGCTGTAGCTCATGCAAGCTTAGGCTCAAATACATTTGTTAGTCTCTAAGGTGCCACAAGTACTCCTGTTCTTTTTGCAGGAGACTGTCCCTCCTGCGGCTTCTATCTGAAGTCCTCCAACCTCTTTCCTGCAGCTTTCCCCCTTTCCAGCTCTCCCCACAGACCCGCCTGGGTTCCTTTGGGATGCTCCCTGCTCTTCCCTGAGCAGCCACCACACCCACCCCTTCCTATCTGGAGTTTTCCAAAGGCCACTACTTGCCTTTCACTTTTCTCTAGCTCTTCACAGCATTCTGCACTGCTCCCTAAGCAGCACTCCACTGCTGGCCTTCCTGCCTCTTAAATCCAGCCCTCAGCACAGGTGTAGTGGGGCGGAGCTAATTGAACACAGCTGATTGAAACAACTCCTGACCATTAAAGGGGTAGAGCACCCTGTTACAGTGATTATACAATGATAGATAGATAGATAGATAGATAGATAGATAGATAGATAGATAGATAGATAGATAGTTGGGGTGGATGGGGATAGATAGATGGTGATGATGGTGTGGATGAGGATAGATAGATAGATAGATGAATGATGGGGTGGATGGGGATAGACAGATAGATAGATAATTTCCCTCTTGACACTAGAAGACATAACAATAAAAATACAATACTTCCTTTCCTATTTTGACTTTGCTAGATTTGGATTTGAAACCAACTCCCATTGCTTTTGCCAAAGTGATTCATGGGAAAATCACCCACCATGATTACTATAGATGTGTGTAGGTTCACTACCACACACTGATGTGTTAAGAGCTCTCGCCGCTCCCTCTCCTGCATTTGCACTTTTTTGAAGGCTTTATAAAAAGGTTAGGGCACTCGGCAGTACAAGCCCCACTGAAATTCAATGGGACTTGTGCTCCTAACTCTCTTTTGGCTATCCCACTTGGTGTTCTATTATTTATGAATGACTTGTCTCTCTCATGAAACTCCCTCTGCCGAACCTCACTTGTGGAGATATGCATCCTGCCGCACAAGCCAGGGACAGTGAAAACCTTTAGGGGTGCAACACCTTGAGGTATGATGGAACCAGGCAAAGGGTGGATTCTCAATAGCCCATTGTTCACCACATTTCTTTGGCTGATGCACTCAGAGCATGTATCTTGTCCCTATTGTGTTGGGTTAGGAAGTTGTGTTTCAAATATACTGTACAGTAGATAGTACAGAACTTTGTTTTAACTTCTTCTTATGGTCCTTTTCAGCCATTTTCTTATCCTTTGGCCTATCCAGAGAAGTACTCTCAGTTTGAGAAGCTTGTACAAGCAGCATGTGTATGACTTATATCCACACCAGAGGCCTGAGATTGGATTCTGAATTACCAGCATTACACCAGCGTAATGCCATTGACTTCACTGGAGTTGCTTTTGATTTACACTGCTGTACATCAGACTGGAATTGGGCGCTAGGTCTCCAAAGTGACTATGGATATTGGATATGAAATGTGTGCAGTGGTTATGTTCAGATCCAGAAAAACCTGTTATGCTTAAGCTCTTCCTGCTGGAGAAGACTCTATCCGTCTCTGAATCTGAGCATTCCCAGTCAGTTACATATAAGAGTATGAGCCCAAGACCCTCCAGCCTTCAGCCTCATTGTCTGAGTGAGTGGAAAAAGAAAAAGGCTACACGCTGTTACTGGATCCAAAGTCAAATCCTAAACAACTTTGGATATAGCAACTGCTTCGCTGTCTGCTTGTCATTCATCTGTAGTGTCAGGGCTCGAAGGAAGAGTGAAACAGAGGAATTGTCTCATAGACTCATAGACTTTAAGGTCAGAAGGGACCATTATGATCATCTAGTCTGACCTCCTGCACAACGCAGGCCACAGAATCTCACCCACCCACTCCTGTAATAAACCCCTAACTTGTGGTTTAAAGTCTTCAAGGTGCAGAGAATCCTCCAGCAAGTGACCTGTGCCCCATGCTGCGGAGGAAGGTGAAAACCCCCCAGGGCAGGGGTCCCCAACGTGGTGCCTGAGGGTGCCATGGCCGGCAGACGAGCATCCGCCGCAATGCCGCTGACACACGACATCCGATTTTCGGCGGTGAAGCCTATGGATGACGCTGCTTGTTGGCGGCATTTTAGCGACGATGCCTATTGACATTGCCACTTGTCATTGGCATTTCGGTGGATGCTTGTCCACCGCCATAGTCCTCCGTGGCTCGTCATCTGGGGCCTGCCAGACAAAAAAGGTTGGTGACCACTGCCCTAGGGCCTCTGCCAATCTGCCCTAGAGGAAAATTCCTTCCCGCCCCAAATATGGTGATCAGCTAAACCCGGAGAATGTGAGCAAGACTCACCAGCCAGCACCCAGGAAAGAATTCTCTGTAGTAACTCAGATCCCACCCCATCTAACATCGCATCACAGGCCATTGGGCATATTTACCGCTAACAGTCAAAGATCAATTAATTGCCAAAATTAGGCTATCCCATCATACCATCCCCTCCATAAACTTATCAAGCTTAGTGTTGAAGCCAGATATGTCTTTTGACCCCACTGCTCCCCTTGGAAGGCTGTTCCAGAACTTCACTCCTCTGATGGTAAGAAACCTTTGTCTAATTTCAAGTCTAAACTTCCTGATGGCCAGTTTATATCCATTTGTTCTTGTGTCCACATTGGTACTGAGCTTAAATAATTCCGCTCCCTCCCTGGTATTTATCCCTCTGATATATTTATAGAGAACAATCATATCTCCCCTCAGCCTTCTTTTGGTTAGGCTAAACAAGCCAAGCTCTTTGAGTCTCCTTTCATAAGACAGATTTTCCATTCCTCGGATCATCCTAGTAGCCCTTCTCTGTACCTGTTCCAGTTTGAATTCATCCTTCTTAAACATGGGAGACCAGAACTGCACACAATATTCCAGATGAGGTCTCAGCAGTGCCTTGTGTAATGGTACTAACACCTCCTTATCTCTACTGGAAATACCTCGCCTAATGCATCCCAAGACCACATTAGCTTTTTTTCACAATCATATCACATTGGCAGCGCATAGTCATCCTATGATCAATCAATATTCCGAGGTCTTTCTCCTCCTCTGTTACTTCCAACTGATGAGACCCCAGCTTATAACAAAAATTCTTGTTATTAATCCCTAAATGCATGACCTTGCACTTTTCACTATTAAATTCCATCCTATTACTATTACCCCAGTTTACAAGGTCATCCAGGTCTTCCTGTATGATATCCTGGTCCTTCTCTGTATTGGAAATACCTTCCAGCTTTGTGTCATCCGCAAACTGTATTAGCACACTCCCACTTCTTGTGCCAAGGTCAGTAATAAAAACATTAAATAAGATTGGTCCCAAAACCGATCAATGAGGAACTCCACTAGTAACCTCCCTCCAGCCTGACAGTTCATCTTTCAGCATGACCATTGTAGTCTCCCCTTTAACCAGTTCCTTATCCACCTTTCAATTTTCAAATCGATCCCCATCTTTTCCAATTTAGCTAATAATTCCCCATGTGGAACCATGTCAAATGCCTTACTGAAATCGAGGTAAATTAGATCCACTGCATTTCCTTTGTCTAAAAAATGTGTTACCTTCTCAAAGAAGGAGATCAGGTTGGTTTGGCACTATCTACCTTTTGTAAAACCATGTTGTATTTTGTCCCAATTACCATTGACCTCAATTTTCTTAACTACTTTCTCCTTCAATTTTTTTTCCAATACCTTGCATACTACAGATGTCAAACTAACAGGCCTGTAATTACCCAGATCACTTTTCCTCCCGTTTCTTAAAAATAGGAACTATGTTAGCAATTCTCCAGTCATACGGTTCAACCCCTGTGTTTACAGATTCATTAAAAATTCTTGCTAATGGGCTTGCAATTTCATGTGCCAGTTCCTTTAATATTCTTGGATGAAGATTATCAAGGCCCCCCGATTTAGTCCCATTAGGCTGTTCGAGTTTGGCTTCTACCTCGGATGTGGTAATACCTATCTCCATAGCCTCATTCCCATTTGTCATCCTGCCATTCTCCCTAAGCTCCTCATTAAAGACTGAGGCAAAGTATTTGTTTAGATATTGGGCCATGCCTAGATTATCCTTAACCTCCACTCCATCCTCAGTGTTTAGCGATCCCACTTCTTCTTTCTTTGTTTTCTTCTTATTTATATGGCTATAGAACCTTTTACTATTGGTTTTATTTCCCTTTGCAAGGTCCAACTCTACATGGCTTTTGGCCTTTCTCACTTTATCCCTACATGTTCTGACCTCAATAAGGTAGCTTTCCTTGCTGATCCCTCCCATCTTCCATTCCTGTAGGCTTTCTGCCTTTTCTTAATCACCTCTCTGAGATGCTTGCTCATCCAGCTTGGTCTACAACTCCTGCCTATGAATTTTCCCCCTTTCTTGGGATGTAGGCTTCTGATAGTTTCTGTAACTTTGACTTGAAGTAATTCTAGGCCTCCTCCGCCTTTAGATCCACAAGTTCTTCAGTCCAATCCACTACCCTAACTAATTTCCTTAATTCTTTAAAGTTAGCCCTTTTGAAATCAAAAACCCTAGTCACAGATCTATTTTTTCTTTATCCTTCCATATAGTCTGAACTGAATTACCTCATGATCGCTCGAACCAAGGCTGTCCCCTACAACCATTTCTTCTATGAGGTCCTCACTACTCACCGAAAGCAAATCTAAAATGGCATCCCCTCTTGTTGGTTCAGCAACTATTTGGTGAAGGAATCCATCAGCTATCGTATCCAGGAAAATCTGAGCCCTATTATTATTACTAGCACTTGTCCTCCAGTCTATATCTAGGAAGTTAAAGTCTCCCATGATCACACAATTCCCATTAGTATTTACTTCATTAAAAAACATTGAAGAGGTCTCCATCCATATCTAAATCAGATCCCGGCGGTCTATAGCACACCCCAAGCACTATCCCAGGGGAGGCTCTAGTAGCTTTCTTCTCCAATGTGATTTTTGCCCAGACAGACTCTGTCTTATCCATTCCATCCCTTCTTATTTCTTTACAGTCTACCTCATCACTGATATTCAATGCTACTCCACCACCTTTGCCTTTATTTCTGTCTTTCCTAAACAGCATATACCCTTCAATACCTGTACTCCAGTCATGGCTACTATTCCACCATGTTTCCGTTATCCCTATAATATCTGGTTTCACTTCCTGCACCAGTAACTCTAGTTCCCCCATTTTGTTACCTAGGGTCATCGCATTAGTGTACAAACATCTTAATTTTTGCTGTTTGGCTTCGCTCACATTCTTTACCCAATTAGGCCCAGACATTCTACCACCAGTATTACCTATTAGACTGGTATCTACACTACCCGTCCTCCTTATGTCCATTCTCCTACCCATGGCTGTATCTTTTCTTACTTCATTTTCTTCCCTCTCAATGTTAAAATCCAACGTGGAGATTACCTGGACATCTCCCAACCATCCCCCCTTCCCCCAATTTCTAGTTTAAAGCTCTCTTAATCAGTTGTGCCAGCCTCCATCCTAGAAGTCTATTTCCCTCCCTACTTAGGTGAAGTCCATCCCGAGAGAACAGTCCTCTGTCCATGAACGTCTCCCAGTGGCCATACATCCCAAAGCCCTCCTTATAGCATCACTGCCTGAGCCATCTCTTGATCGCCATAATCTTGTCACACCTTTGTTGCCCTTCTCTAGGAGCAGGCAGAATCCCACTGAAGATCACCTGAGCCTCAATTTCTTTAAGTGTCTTCCCCAGCCTGGCATAGTCTCCCTTGATACTATGAATCTAGCCATATCATTTGTTCCCACATGAAGGATAATCAGTGGATTCTTTCCCGCTCCCATTAGGATCCTCTTCAGCCGCAGGTCCACATCCCATATCTTAGCACCCGGCAGACAGCACACCCTTCTGTTCTCTGGATCAGCTCTGGTAACAGGCCTGTCTATTCTTCTCAGTAAGGAGTCCCCAATCATGTAGATCTGCCTTTTCCTGGTGATGGTGCAATTTTCTGGTCTATCCCCTGTTCCCTCTGGCTGCAAGTCCTCTCGATTCCTATTGTCCCTTGCAATCCTTTACAACCCACCTGTATCTCCTGGGGCTCATATTTGGTGTTGTTATTTCCATTGACTCTTCTCCTCTGCCTGTAAGACTCACTGCTCTTCTCTTCTTCCTTGCCTTCTCACCTTCTGCTGTGCCCCTTCTTTATTTTCCAGCTCTGCAAACCTGTTCCAGAGCTCTATTACTCCTTCACTAGCCCGTCTTTTCTTCTTCCTGGTTCTCTTAGTCACATGCTTCCACTGTCCACTTTCCTCACCCAGCAGTCTCCCCTCAGAGTTCTTTGGTCCTGCTCCCATCTGCAAGTCTGAGCTTTTCCTTTCAGGCTCCTCATTGTCCCACCAAAGCAGACCAATGGTCCATCCAGTCCAGTATTCTGTCACCAAAAACAGCTGGTACCAACTGCTTCAGAAGAAAGGGCAAGAAACTGACTACTGGACAGTAATGGAATAACCCACCCATAAAGGAACCTTGTCCCTAAACTAGTGTTTGGCTTATGCCCTACAGCAGGGGTCGGCAACCTTTCAGAAGTGGTGTGCCAAGTCTTCATTTATTCACTCTAATTTAAGGTTTTGCGTGCCGATAATACATTTTAATGTTTTTAGAAAGTCTCTTTCTATGTCTATAATATATAATTAAACTATTGTTATATGTAAAGTAAATTAGGTTTTTAAAATGTTTAAGAAGCTTCATTTAAAATTAAATTAAAATGCAGAACCCCCCAGACTGATGGCCAGGACCTGGGCAGTGTGAGTGCCACTGAAAATCAGCTCGCGTGCCGCCTTCGGCACCTGTGCCATAGGTTGCCTACCCCTGCCCTACAGCATGAAGGTTTATTACTGGCAGGAGTGGTAGCACCATCATTCCTCTAATCCCTATTCTCTACACACCTCTAATTCCCACAAGTGGGGCAGAGGTCATGCAAACTTTCTTTACTGGACAACCATGAATCATCCTCAGAACAAGCCCGTCCTGTGCACTGAAGAAGGCAGGGGTCCTATGGAGAATATAGCATGTCAGAGTGTAATTAAAGAAATTATCATAATCCAAACACACCCAGGGGTTGACTTAATGTCGGGCAGGCAACCTTAGTTTGGGCACTTCCTAACTTTGGAGAGCTTGAGGCTGAAGCTCAGTGTAGTTGAGTTGTAGCATGTAGTTAACAGGGAGGAGTTGGAGCTGACCAGTGTCTCTCCTTCACAGTGGCCAGATGTCACCAGCCACGGAAAGGTGTGCAAGTTGTCCCACGCTAAGGCTAGTACAACAGCTGTGCTCCTTTGCACTCTGGGTTGCTTGGGGGTCATTTCACCTCCCCTTGGGTAACGTGACTCTGCCCTGACCCATCACTGAACTGGGTCCTAATGATCCCATCTGGCCCTTACAATGCCTTTAATGTGGAGGCAGATTACATAACTTTATATGCCCACAGTGGCCGTGAAGTTAGAGAGCAGGTACAATTTACTGTAGAAGGGGATCAGAACCATCTTCTTACTGTTATAAACATCCCCCCGCTGGTGGAAATTGGCACAGCACTATTGGAGTCAATGGGTCAGATCCACCAACTGGTATAAATAAATCAGCATCGCTCCATTGAAATCCATGGACCAGATCTCTTGATGTTAATGGAGCTGTGCTGACATAGACCAGCTAAGAATCTGGCCCATTCTACTTAATTTTAATGAACTGGACTAATTCATAGTTACTAAACACTTGTCAAGTAATTAAATGACAATTACTTGTGAAGAGGAATACAGTGGATGTATTTTTTGGCATTGGGCTTGCAGAGGTACTGACTATCAAGTGATCAGTATCATTCCAGGCAGAGGGTATGACAAGGGAAGTAGGAGCAGTGGAGTTTTTGTCATGAAAGCTGCCACCTGGGTAAGACAGAAGGTCCAAAATATACACTAGGAATCCCAAATATTGTGCTAGCAGGTTTGTTTGTTTTTATTCTAGCCATATGTGTTCTCCCTCTTTTTTATTTTGTTCATTGTTGAGTGAATTTTTAGTATCAAACTGAGAGCTCTGGAGACCATAATCACTTGCCTGTCAAGAGGACAGGTGCTCCAGGAGGCTGTTTCCCCACACACTGGCCTGCCAATGTTCCTCAACCCTGTCCTAGATGGACTACGCCTTGTCCATGCCCACTGAATTCTTGACCTCTTTCCTAAGCCTGCCAGTCCTCTCCGGTGTTTTTTCATGATGTAGACATATGTCCTCCAAGCACTAGTCTGAGACCATGAACCAGCAACAGATTATATTTCCCCCTACCTCCTCCGGATCAAGGAGGGAAGGAATAGTGACTCTTGGAATCAAAGTCCCTTCCCTGGGTTCTTCTTAGGGTAGCACAGCCATGGCCTAGAGTGTGCCTTTAGAGTTTGCAAGGAAGAGCGCCCCCCACGAGTAGCCCTGGGAGATGTGGAGACTCAGGCATGATTCCTCGTGTGCTTCCCTCTTGTTTGGGGAGTGCGTGCAGTAATTTGCTGATGGCCGATATAAACAACAAATTACGACACCCTTCGTTCCACAAAGACAAATCTCCCCCATTTCCTGTTTTTCTTGCCCACAGGCTCAGAGCGATGGGGAGGCACTCCGAGACCCACAGAGGAGTTTTAAGCACAGTTGTACTATCCCCACTGATGTCAAGAGCAGCATTCACCTGCTTCAAGTTGTGCACATGCTTCAGGACCTTCCTGAATTGGGGAACTGGCCTTAAAGTTTCTAAATTCTGCAAAATCCACCTAAGACATTAATAGTGGTATATTTTGCTACTGTGGTTATCTCTGTGTGTCATCTGTTCTTGTGACAGTTGCATCATTGCCCATCTACCCTTTCACAAGGAGAGTCACTATTGCCAGACTCAAGCATTCCAAAATAATGAATTGCAGTTTTTTCCCAAAGTCTTGAGATTTTTTTTTAATCTCCTGGTTTTTAAGCCAGAGGGTTGTTTTCCCTCTGACTTCTGGTTTCTGGACCTTTAAGGTGCACTCAGGTCACATTTTCAAGCTTTTCTTCACAACCACCCGGTCTAGAACTATAGTTATTTATAAAGAAAGCGGAGATTCTCCAATAATCACATGACTCCAGGAGCTGCGGCTTTAAGAAGAACACCACTTATCAAGAGACTCGTGATAAAAATCACAAAAGTTGGCCGGGGCACGTAATTCTCAGTGCTGCATATTTTATGGTGCTTTTCAACAACCGCTGCTGCCTCTGGCTGGAATTGCACAAGTGCCATTCGGGGGGATGCCGTGAGGCTCACGTCCCCATTTCATGAATTTTGTGTGTGTGCAAAAAGAGAGCATCTTTCCAACAGAGCTGAAAGAGTGAAAGAACTCTCTCCTCCTCCTACTCCCAGTCCACAGTAGTAGAAGCATTTCCCTCACCTAGAATGGTAGATGATATTCCAAATTTATTATGGTTGTAAACAACAACTCGGCTTGCTTTATTGCTTTTCTAGGTTCTAACTGTAAAGCACAACATCTCTGTCTGGCTGGAATTATACCTTATAACAGTTTTATTGGTGGGGGTGAAGCTCTGATAAAGATAAAATAGAGTTTTGCTTTTTTGTGTGACCTTGTCATTTGAAAAAGCATTGCGCTCTAACGAGGCATAATTTAAAAGACCTCTGGGAGCAAATTGAGTTTACTGAGATATTTTCGAAGAGTAATTACTTACCAGGGGTTGTCAGCGCTGTGTTACAATACCATTCCCAGCAAGTGTAGATAGCTGGGACTAGATGGAATGGATTATAGAGCCTACTATTAATATTTGATGGGAGACAGTAGTGAAAAAGATGGATGCTAATATCACTGACATTCTCAGCATTTATGGCCATATACTAAAATGCCAGGCACATAATTTTAAATACAATGGCAGGCCTAACTCAATAATATTTAATGATGTAGTAGACCATAGCTAGGAGAACACCTAGCGGAAGTCATTTCACTGCATTTATTGAATTATTTAAATGAGTTGAATAATAATTATTTTTTGCAGGAGTTTTGTTTTAGATGTTTATTTCTGAGATCTGCTGCTCTGAAATGAAATGTTTTGTCTCCTCCCAGCTCCAAACGAAATATGGAGAAGAATTGGAACCAGGATCCTGTGGTAAGGGACAGGGGACTGTCTCTTTGTTCTGTGCTTGTACAGCACCTGGTCCATGACTGGGGCTGGTAGGCCCTACTGCAATAGAAATAAATAAATAATAATGATTTAAAAAAGAATATACGGTTATTTGTGCATTAAGTTTGTCTCAGAATTGTATTACAATAACAAATTTGATCGTTCAGGATGCAATTTGTAAAACTGGTCAAAAATGCTGATAAATTATGCATGCATTGTACACACACACACACATATGTGTGCAAGCACAAACACATACGTTACAGGTGGAGCTGTTGGCATTGTCTGTAGTTAAGGTTGCCTAATATTTACCGTAATAAGACCCTTTTTTACAGATGGGTATCAATTTACCAAACTTCTGTTTGGACTGAAATTTTCCATGCATCGTGTTTGCATTAGGCCAGTTTTCTTGTTGTTGAAAGTTGCAACAAAAACTAGAACATTTCTGAGAAAGGGGTCTGGGGAAAATCCATCGTTTGGCCAGTGTTAAACGAGTCTTGCTACTGGTTCACTGAAGAGCTCTAGCACCTCAATACTTTGGAGCAGGGACTTACAATGTGGCTAGGGCTACCATAGGTCCGGATTTCCCCGGACATGTCCGGCTTTTCGGTCTATAAATAGCCGTCCGGGGGGGGATTTTTAAAAATCTAAAAATGTCCGGGATTTCCCCCCGGTGGGCTATTTATAGACAGAAAAGCGGCGGTCAAGTGCCGCTGGGCAACCAAAGCCCCTTCCCGGCTCCCCCCATCCCCTGCAGCCTTACCACGCTGTCCGGCCCCGCAGCTGTCTTCCCCCTCCTCCCCTCCCCTGAACGCTCCGTCCCCTGCTCCTCCCCCTCCCCTGCTTCCCGCGAATCAGATCTTCGCGGGAAGTCTGAAAAGAAGCAGGGGCAAGCGGGAGACAGCAGCAGGTAAGCTGGGGCTGGTGGTGCGTGCGGAGGAGAGCTCCGAGGAGGTGCGGCCCTGGCCGAGCGGCTCCCTCCGGCCCGGGCCGAGCAGCACCCGGCGGCCCCAGCGGCTCCGGCCCCGGTTCCGGCCGAGCGCGCCAGCCCGGCGCTGGCCGAGCACCCCGGCCCGGCCCGGGCCCCGGCCCCAGCAGCTGGGCCTGGCCCGGCTCGGGCCCCAGCAGTGCCGGCCCTGGTTGTGGCCGAGCGCGCTGTCCCAGCCCCGGCCGAGCACCTCCGGCCCGGCCCCAAGACCCTCAACCCCCGGCCGGAGCTCCGGCCAGAGTGCAGCCTGATTCCTGGGCTCTTTAAAGCCGGCCCTGGTCAGGGGACAGGGAGGCAGAGTTGGATGGGTCGGGAGTTTGGAGGGGGGAGCTATCGGGGGGCAGGGGTGTGGAGAGGAGTTGGGACAGTCAGGGACAGGGAGCAGGGGGGGTTAGATGGGTCTGGGGTTCTGGGGGGGCTGTCAGGGGGGCAGGGGTGTGGAGAGGGGTTGAGGCAGGCAGGTAGCAGAGGGGGTTGGATGGGTCAGGAGTTCTGGAGCTCCTGTCAGGGGGCGGGGAGCAGTTGGATAGGGCATGGGAGTCCCCGGGGATCTGTCTGGGGGTGGGGGTGTGGATAAGGGTCGGGGCAGTCAGGGGACAGGTAGGGTCGTAGGGGATTCTCAGGAGGGGGCAGTCAGGGGACAAGAAGCAGGGCAGCTTAGATAGGGGGTGGGATCCTAGGGGGCAGTTAGTGGCAGGGGTCCCAGGAGGGGGCAGTCAGGGGACAAGGAGTGGGGGGGTTGTTGGGAGTTCTGAGGGGGGCAATCAGGGGGTGGGAAGTGGGAGGGAGTGGATGGGGCGGGGTAGGGACGGGGCTAGAGCGGGGCTCCTCCCCCCCCCAGTGTCCTCTTTTTTGCTTGTGGAAATATGGTAACCCTAAATTTGGCAGAGGGGCTGCCCTGGGGTCAGAGAGGTGCATTTTGCTGTCCCTGTGAATGTTCACCGAAATGTGGCCAATTTTTAAATCTATAAAAAAATTAAATAACAGCAAAATTTGCTTTAGTCAAAAATGTCTTACGATTTTTATTTTTGGGGGGGAGGTGTTACTAGTCAAGCAAGAATTTTCAGTATTTTTATGCTCCCCCCCAAAATGTTGAAAATGGAGATTTCCTATGGTGTCAGAGGAGCAGGGGGGACCCTTTTCAACAGTTTTTTTAAAACCAGCTGTTTTAAAGAAACAGAGAAAAAATGGCAAATAGAGGCCCAAAGACTTAACCAAGATCACAAAGCAGGTCAGCAACAGAGATCAGAAGAGAACACATGCTTCCTGGCTCTTAGGTCAATGCCTCTCCCATTGGACCATATTGCCACCCTTAGAAGTTCTTCTGGTTAAAGAACAACCAGGAGTCTGGTGGCACCTTAAAGACTAACGGATTTATTTGGGCATAAGCTTTCGTGGGTAAAAACCTCACTTCTTCAGATGCATAGAGTGAAAGTTACAGATGCAGGCAGGCATTATATACTGACACATGGAGAGCAGAGAGTTACTTCGCAAGTGGAGAACCAGTGTTGACAGGGCCAATTCAATCAGGGTGGATGTAGTCCACTCCCAATAATAGATGAGGAGGTGTCAATTCCAGGAGAGGAAAAGCTGCTTCTGTAATGAGCCAGCCACTCCCAGTCCCTATTCAAGCCCAGGTTAATGGTGTTAAATTTGCAAATGCATTTTAGTTCTGCTGTTTCTCTTTGAAGTCTGTTTCTGAAGTTTTTTTGTTCAATAATAGTGACTTTTAAATCTGTAATAGAATGACCAGGGAGATTGAAGTGTTCACTTACTGGCTTTTGTATGTTACCATTCCTGATGTCCGATTTGTGTCCATTTATTCTTTTGCGGAGGGACTGTCCGGTTTGGCCAATGTACATGGCAGAGGGGCATTGCTGGCACATGATGGCATATGTAACATTAGTAGATGTGCAGGTGAATGAGCCTTTGATGGTGTGGCTGATGTGATTGGGTCCTCTGATGGTGTCGCCAGAGTAGATATGGGGACGGAGTAGGCAACGAGGTTTGCTACAGGGATTGGTTCCTGGGTTGGTGTTTCTGTGGTGTGGTGTGTAGTTGCTGGTGAGTATTTGCTTCAGGTTGGGGGGTTGTCTGTAAGCGAGGACTGGCCTGCCTCCCAAGGTCTGGTTAAAGAGAGGAGCAGCTACAGTTCATAATTTTTCAATGTATTGATTACCAGTTCTCTCTCTCTCTCACACACACACACACCACATTAATCTAATCTCTAGCTGTGCAACAACCTAACTCTCAAATAACACTCCTGAAGGTAATGTGCTATGAATCTGTTACCAGCATGAATTAAAAGTGCATCGCAATTCCACTGTGAGGGATTTGCAGCTAATAAGCTACACTAGTGTAATGTTTATGCACTAGTTACCTATCTTTTTACAGTAAGTTCAATGCTATTGGAATTGCAATATAAATATTAGTCACAATCTTTACATTAATACACTGATGGCTGGTGATTTAAGGTACTTCACAGAGTAAAATGTAAACAGAACAAGAAAAATGCCAGTGTTGAACGTTAGATAAATGTTAGAGACCCGCCAGTTACAATCTAATTAGTATCACTTAATGGCAAGCATTACCTAGACACAGAGTTCCAAACTCATCCTGGAGAATATTCATTAATTACTCACAAGATCTTCCATGTGAGTAGCTAATAGGCTGATAGAAGGGAACCTAAAATCATGCTGTGAAAGTGCATGTTCTAGCAAGCTACTGAATCAGCCCTCAGACCCTGAGCAGTAATTGTGGAATGATAACAGACTTACCTGAATGGACCACATTCAGGATGCTGACTTTGCTCTCTGCAGATTATGCCTTGTTTCAAAAATGGTTCCAAATGTGGGTAGCAAACGACATGAATTTATGGGCCGGAGCCGCAGGCCCTGGCTGCAATGACACAAAGGTGATTTAAAGCTGCTTTAAAGGATTCCTGGGACAGAGTGAACTATCACACTGAGGGAAACAACCAACCGGATGACTCTAATTAACCAATTTTCTCATGGTACGTCTACAAGACAGTGAAAGATCCACAGCAGGGCTGTGGCTGGTCCAGGTCTGCTGACCCAGGCTGGTAGGTCTCGGGCTGCAGGGCTAAAACTTGCAATGTAGACATCTGGGCTTGGGCTGCAGCCCGGGTTCTGAAACCTTGCAAGGAGGGTGGGTCTCAGAGCCTGCGCTCCAGCCAGCAATTTTTAGCCCCACTGTGCCAGCCCTCTGAGCCCAAGTCAATTGACCCAGAGTCTGAGATTTGGTGCTGTGGGTTTTTAGTTGCAGAGTCGGCATGCCCTGAGAGGCTGCTGGAGTGGGAGGGGTCTGGGACCTATGGGTATGTCTACACAGCAGCTGGACACCCGCGGTTGACCCATGCCAGCCCACTCAGTCTGACAGAGATCAGGTTGTGGGGCTGTTTCACTGCTGTGTAGACATCTGGGCTCAGGCTGGGGCCCGGACTTTAGGGCCCTGCAAGGTGGGAGGGTCCCAGAGCTAAGGCTCCAGCCCAAGCCTGGAAGTCTACACAGCAATGAAACATCCCTGTGAGCCTGAGTCATCTGGCACAGCCATGGGTTTTTCTTTGCTGTGTAGACATACCCTATGTTAACCAGAGGCAGCTAAGTGTGAGGAGAGGAGACATGACACTAAGAAGACAGGGGAGGCTGAAGGAGGCGTCATGGGGAAAACAGCTCTAGAAAGGGGCAGGAGGAGGAACAATCGCCATGGGGAAAAGGGACTGAGTTTGGGAAGTGTCGGGGCTGCTTCCCTAGGAAATTATCTTGGGAGTTGCCGGAGAGGTAAGAGAACTTACTAAGAAATGGGACTAAAGATTTTGGATATAGATGATGATGATGAATTAAATATTGATACACCCTTTTTATATGTACCCCTACTTTCTCTCTAGTGCCTTCTCCCTGACCCCTTTTCTGTAGTGGTCAGGTGACCCTAGCCCACCCGGCAATGGCTTGATGCCTGTTCCCCAGCTCTAGGCCAATACTCAACAAGGCTTCCCTAACTAATGATGGGAGTGTGCCAGGCTGGAGCTAAAGTGTGATGCTAGTGAGCTGCTGTATGCCAGGTGGTGGCACTAGGTTATGCCAGGGTTCTGTTGAACATCAGCAGCCCAAGAATCTGGTGCACCCAGAGATCAAGCCCTTGGTTTTACTCCTGACTTTGGCCTCCTATCTCCCACCTCTGCCTAGCTACTCTGTAAAGAATGGAATAGATACAATCAGGCAAAAGTGAGAAGAAAAAAAAAATTGAACCAGGCTTAAGAACAGCAAGAGGAACTCCTGAGGATCTGTAGAGAACATAATATAAAATGAGGTTGAACCACCACAAGAACAATGCCCCATTGTAAAATAAAAACACAAGTGTCCATTGCTCCAAACTTCATCTAGAGAACTGGCAATGCCACCTCAGCAGTCAAGCCTGATAACCTGATAATCACTAAGGGGAAGATTATTGCTTGCCCTGCACAGACTTCCCATATCTGTGGTCCAAACCTGAATGGGAGAGCGTATTCCATGGGCCCTCACCCTCTGCCCACACACATAGGCTGGTGGGTGGGAAGTGGCTGGAGAGGTGGAGACTCCCCCTCCCCATACACCAACTATGGGTTACCCCCTTTACTTGTCACAAAACATAGTGCTTTTCCTCAGTAGAGCTCAAAGCACTTCACAAAGGAAGTCAATATCCACACCCCCACTTTACATGTGAGGAAACTGAAGCACAGAGCAGTGAAGTGGCCAAGGTCACATAGTAGGCCGGGGCAGAGCTTGGAAGATAACCCATTTCTCCCGAATACCTGTCCAGTGCTCTATCCACTAGGTCATGCTGCTCAAGGTAGTCATTGTTCCTTCAGTGCTCTCTCCAGATGAATCAGGGACTTTGCTTCCAGTCCACCTACAGGGTTGCCAAAATGACTGTCCTTTTCCCTTCAGGAAAACTTACATACATGTGTATTTTAAAGTATTCTAAGAAAACGCTGCCAAAATTAACTAAGAACGTTACAGCCAACATAAATGGAAGCTTCCGGTGATATACAATGCTGCTGTAGAAACCAAATAAAGGAAAAATAGTCTGATCGTGTGTACAATTAGGTATAAATGAAAAATCAAACTACCTGCCAGAGAACTGTCATCTTTAACACCCAGACTGAATCCGCGCACCAAGACAAATCCCTTACTGGCCGAAACTTTGTGGGACTGCCAGGGCTTTGGTGCTGGGAGACACCTCACATCAGACGGGCTTACCTAACCGGGCTCATTACATCACTGCTGATGTCATTAGACAGGAAGCCAACTGCTGCAGTACCTCTCTGCCCTGGGACTCATTGATTTTTTTAGGCTAGAAGGGGCCATTTTGATCATCTAGTCTGGCCTCCTGCATAGCACAGACAAAAGATTGTCACCCAGGGATTCCATACAGAGACCCACTCATCCAGATCAATTTCTGTGTCCAAATCCCTCTCCCATCTTTTCATCTGTGTCATTTTCTTATCAGCATCCTGTTCAATCAAAACTGTACATGTCTTAGGGCTTGTCTACACTGGCAATTAACAGCGCTGCAATTTTCTCGCTCAGGGGTGTAAAAAACCACCTCCTTGAGCGCAGCAAATTGCAGCGCGGTAAAGCGCCAATGTAAACAATGCCCCAGGACTGGGAGCTGTGCCCCTCGTTGAGGTGGGTTTTTTAGAGCGCTGCACCGCGATCACACAAGGCCCTTAGAAATTAAATCTTTTGTCCCAGCTTGCTCCAGGTCAACTTCTGAAATGTTGTTAATGGTCTAGAAAGATCTGCCTCGGTTCCAGATTTCACAATAATGCTTGACTTGTAAATCTCGGAAATGTGGGATCATTACATTTGCATTATTACATATATTTTGGTATGAGTTCAAATCAGGATTCGTGAATAGCATTCTAAATATACTAATCTCAGCTCTCACCCATAACAAATAGTCATTTTGATATTTCCTAGGGGCAAATTCCTGATTATTAATGAAAGTAGCTAAGGGAAAGAGCCTTGATGACAAAAATTTGTCCAAAGTTGCTAAAATGGTCTGGATGAATGGGTGATTTTTTTAATGTTTATTTGTTGGTGACCTACATTTCTTTTTAATCCAACAGTTACTATGAACAGTTACATTTGGGCTCCCGTCTTTGCCTTCTAGGGCTACTTAATTTATGCGGTAGACGTCTGTGGGTGGTTTTGGGGGAGCTGAAACTCCTGTGTTCTCTTCACTGTATGCCACATGTCTGTGGTTTAGAAGTGACTTTTTAGATGTGCCGTCTCTGGATTGACTATACACGTGGGTTCAAATGCATGCAGAACAGTTGTTTCAGCCAGTGGAATTAGTCTTCCAGGGCTGAGATAATTTTCAAAGTAATTCTTCAGCATGCATTTGAAAGGAGCTGTGCTGTATAGAGAAGGATGGAACAATGGCTAGGGCTCTAGGCAGAGACCTGGGTTCAAGTCCTGACTCCACCACAGACCACCTATGTGATCATCAATAAGTCACCTAAAACCTTCCTGCACCTCCATTCCCCATGTCTAAAATGGGGATAACGGCACTGCCTTACCTCACCAAGATGTTGTGGACAAATACACTAAAGGTTGTGAGGCAGTCATACTACAGGGATGCGCCATATGAGTGCCACCAATTTAGGAAATATTTATTTGTGGTGGCCAAGCTCCAGTTGTACCAAAACCATTGGGCATTGATTATCCGAGTTGACTTTTTTTCTCGCTATATGCCAGATACCTAATATTCTTTTTCTTTATACAATAAACTCAAACAACCTGAAGTGTCTTTGAATGTAATGTTATTAAAACGACATGTTGTATCTCATGTTACTCTTTTACTTCATACAAATGAATGTGATGTAAAATAAGTTGGGGAATAGTCACACAACCCACCAGCATGGTAACATCCTATAAGTGGGCTTTCTTTTAGCAAAATTGTTGTGGAAGATGATTGCTTTATAGCAATGCACTCTAACGATAATCTCCTGTAGCAGAAATAAAAATGCTGACACTGATGGACGCTCAAAAGAGAAATACTGATGCAAAACTAGGAGACTCCTGAAAAGCAGACGGTGCCAAATTTCCATACAGATCCTATAGAACATTAAGATGCATCTCAGCAGCAGCACTTAGACACACATGTTTTTGCATCATCCATTTAGGGACTACAGGAACTGTGCAAGTTTCTGTTTGGAGCTGGATGCAAACCCTAGAGCAGGGATCAGCAACCTTGGGCACACGGCCCATCAGGGAAATCCGCTGGGGGGCCGGGACGGTTTGTTTATCTGCAATGTCCGCAGGTTCGGCTGATCGCAGCTCCCACTGGCCGCAGTTCGCCGTTCCAAGTCAATGGGGGCTGTGAGAAGCAGCGCAGGCCAAGGGATGTGCTGGCCGTCGCTTCCCGCAGCCCCCATTGGCCTGGAACGGTGAACCATGGCCAGCGGGAGCTGTGATCGGCCAAACCCGCGGACGCTGCAGGTAAACAAACTGTCCCGGCCCACCAGCAGATTTCCTCAATGGGCCGTGTGCCAAAGATTGCCGATCCCTGCCCTAGAGGTTTTCTGGTTGGTGTGACTTCCTGACATCGCAGAGGTAATTGTAGAGTGAAATCTCATCAAAGTAAATGGCAAAACTCAGACTGATTTCAACAGGGCCAGGATTTCACTCAAACTGTTTAGCTGAATAAATATGAATTGTTCTGGAGATCTAAGCTAAACATCTACATGTTGAGACTGCCTGAGAGATTAAGGAGTTGGAAATTTCCCCCAAAATCTCAACAGACACTCAAAGGACTTCTCCAGGGTCATTTAGTTTTCTGGATCTGATCCAAATTCTATTGGCAGCAATGGAAAAACTCCTGTTGATGTCAGTGGGTTTTAGATTGGGCCCAAAATGCTCTACGGTGGCAGGAAACTGGGAAGAGGAAACCTTCTGTGCTATTCTAGCCAGCTGTCTACATGTAAATGTTTGATACCAATGTATTTGTTTTGAAACACATAGCAAGATACTTCATTCCAGTTAGATCTCTCCACTCCTCAGCCTCTAGCTATCATCTACTCTAAGAGGGTGATCTTCAAAGTAGAAATACAAGCTGATGCACAATAATATCACAAAAGTCTTATCTCTGTTATACTTATGTACAAAGAGAAACTAGAGAAAGTACAGACAGTATTCCGATTCAGACAGCTTAATTGGCTCTACATAATGCACAAATCTACCACACAAGGCAAAGCAAAATAAAGCCTCGATTTGTTTCCTTTTGGACCTCATCCTATTGATAACTTCACTATCCTCGGTGATTGACTACTTAAGCTGCCGGACAGGATATGTTATAAAATCAAGCTATTTCAGAAATGTAGCAGAGAAATACATCAAAATAAAAGAAATAGAAATTAAAAAGAAAGCTCTAAGTAGTAGAGCTGGTCAGGAATTTCTCAAGAAAACTTTCTCGGGTCCAGGAGGGAATTTCTCTGGAGCAGGAGGGACCCACCCGACAGCAGCCAATAACCCTGTGGTTAGGGCACTGATCTGGAATGGTGGAGACCCAATGTCAAGTTCCTACTCCAAATGAGGCAAAGTAGGAACTTGAACCCACATACAAGCTGAGTGTTCTAACAATTGCAGTGGGTTGGCTTCTCTTCCTTCCTCCACACACCCCCCTTCCCCTCCCCAAAACAATTTTTTTTTCAAAAGGTCTCAGTTTCATCTCAGCGCGGAATGGGAAAAACTTTTGAAATCTTGAAAATTGTCATGGGAATACAGTTTGCCATTCACCTTAATAATTAGCACACATAGACCCATATATTGCCCCAGCTTTGCTGTGTTTACAGGAAAATACGCTTGAAGGATAGTTATCTTTAGCTGCACCACAGCCTGCTGTAGAGTCAGAGTGTAGCCCATTGTGCTCTGTGTCAAGATGAGCATGGATACAAACCACACTTTGATCCTCAGGTGGTGTAAACAGGTGTCACTGACTGGAGAAACCTTCTAGTACATTATGAATATGGATGTAATGAAGACGTATGAAGTTTTAGATCATACTAGTTTTAGGGGAGAAAATGGTCTTGTCTGGTACACAGCTCCCAAAGAGCCCTGCCCAATAATGATCAGTTAATAATAATTGATGATTAAGTGTTTTCAATCTGGATTGCAGTAGCTTGTAAAGGGCTCATCGTGCAAGGCATTGAACAAACATATAATAAACAGGCATTCCTTGCCTGAAGACTTTACAATCTAAGGGTACGTCTATACTTACCTCTGGGTCCGGTGGTAAGCAATCGATCTTCTGGGATTGATTTATCGTGTCTTGTCTAGACGTGATAAATCGATCCCGGATCGATCCCGGAAGTGCTCGCCATCGACGCTGGTACTCCTGCTCCGCGAGAGGAGTACGCGGAGTCGATGGGGGAGCCTGCCTGCCGCGTGTGGACCTGCGGTAATTTCAAAGTAAGATACTTGACTTCAGCTATGTTATTCACGTAGCTGAAGTTACGTATCTTAATTCGAAGTGAGGGGTTAGTGTGGACCAGCCCTAAGTAAAAGAGGAGACAACCTAGTACTGTATGGGCTTGGAGGGGTGTGTGTTTCCAGTGCAGGATAAGATGGTATACGGTATGCTGTACACGTCTCTTGTTGGTTCAGGAGCACTGATGAGTCCTAAAGGAGCCCCAGGTTCCACACAACCTTGAAAACTGAAGCACAAATGCCCTTGGTTAGGGACTGATCCAAAGCCTGCTGAAGTCAATCAAAGTCTTTCCATTGACGTCAACAGCTGCTGGAACCGGCTCTTGTCCCTAATCGAGGAAAACATTACAGCATATGCCTAACTCAAAGCACGTGACTCATCCTGTTGACCTCAAGCACACGCTTCAGTGCTTTGCTAGATCCTGGCCTGGATTCTGAAGCGATAGGCTGGGGTTTAGTTCTCTGGGGTGAGGTGTTTTTTATGATTATATTGGCTATGAACTTTTTTGCACTGCTTTGACCAAGATGCCTGGTTCAATGACATTAATGGAAGCTAGGGAGAGTGCTTCACAAGTGTGTGAAGGCCAGTCCTGAAAGCTAGTCCTGGCTGTTATGTAGCATGTTAACAGCTACAATGTATTTCATCCCAATGTCCAGTGACTCTTACCTTCTCATTCAGCAGCCATAGATCACTGCTGTGTGTTGTGTAAGGAAAACCTCTTATGGAAAACGTACCCTAAGATGCATTGACTTGTTTTGACATAGGGTAGAACTTTGGATTTCACCCTGTAGCTTACTGCTGATTTAGATACAACAATTGAAATTTATGCTACCAGCAAACATCTTATCCAGACTTTCTGGGAGTCCATTAGCTACCAAATTGCTGGCTACTTTTAGTTAATGTTCTTAAATGGACAGGCTAGAGTACAGGAGTATTGTCATGCTGTTGTGAGATGGACCCCTCTGAGAGAATGCTGTCAGCCCTGCCCTATGGAAAATGGATGGGACTAGGAAGAGATGAGCTAATATCCAGAGGTGAAAGTAAGCCAGTACAGTCTGGTACGGCATACCAGCAAGAGCCAGTATGCCGTGCCGGACTGGACCGGCTTCCCCGGAGGTGATTTAAAGGACCCAGGGCTCTGGCCACTGTGGGGAGCCCCGGGCCCTTTAAATCACCGCCAGAGCTCCGGTAGCTGGGCTCGGGCAGGGATTTAAAGGGCTCGGAGTCTCTGGCCCTTTAAATCACCACCAGAGCCCGGGGTTCCAGCAGCCGGGCTAGGGTGGGGATTTAAAGGGCCCGGTGCTCCTGCCACTGCAGGGAGTCCCCGGCCCTTTAAATCACCATTGGAGCCCTGCTGCCGCTACCCCGGGGCAGCGGCATCCCTGAGCCCCAGGGATTTTTCTCCCCTAAAACTAGGGTGATTTAAAGGCCCTGGGGCTCCCAGCCACAGCCAGAGCCCCAGGGCCTTTAAATATTGAAAGGCCCCACTTCTTCCCATTGAGGCCATGCCCCCACTCAGGAGTCCGGTGTACCAGTAAGTCCTTTCAGTTATTTTCACTCCTGCTAATATCTGACAGAACTTTGTTCAATACACAGAAAATCAGAGCGAAGCTCAATCAGTATCAGCCATATGTAACTCTTCAGTACATACCAATTCAATGCTTACAGCTGGAACATTCTGGAACAGTGAGATGACAGTGAACGTTAGAATATTCCTTCCAATTGCACAGCTTTAATGAGGTATGTGTCAATTAAAGGCATGTGGGTTGTAAATAGCTATCGCAAGGTACTCTTTGTGGCTCTATAGATATAGACAGATGTGGATGTGGATGTGTGATCCTTTAACGGTTGGTACAACACTAACAACTGATACACACTCCTCAGCTGGGGTAAACTGGCCCAGCTCCAGTAACGATTTACACCCGCTGAGGAGCTGGGCCCTCGTGTTTAAATGCAGAGTTAATCTGAGAGCCAAACACATGGGAAGTGTTGGTGAGAGAAAAGAAACAGAGAGGTTGTAGAAGCAGCATTCACATGCACAATGTCTGTTCTGAAGCAACAGTTAGATATGGAAACCGTTGGCAGTAAATTGTCCGTATGTCTGCCAAAGCTCAGTACTGACTGCAGTGACATGGATTACACTGACAATCCCTTACATCCCTTTCCTCACACTACTGCTGTCTAAGAGTAGCTATGGTACAAACTGTGGAGCCAAACACAGCAGTATGAATTTTAGTGTTAAAAGATGACAGAATTCTGCAGTGTCCTCTGGGGATAGGGCCTTTGACAGCAAATCTACCCCCAGGGAGATTGTAATTGTGCTGGTCACCCATCAACCTGCTTTGGAGGGCCCATCCGCAGCCAGCCAAGCCCCAGAAGTGGGTGGGAATTGTCAGGGAGTGGCTGTGCTGGTTCAGTGCATGCCCCGGGCAAGCTCGACCTGCAGGTTTGCTGTCAGAAACCAGTCCGCAATTTAAAGCCACCATCCCCTGACAGGCCCCATCCGCGAAGGGCAATGGTGCAAAAGCCTCCTGCCATTCCATGACCTGTTTGGAAGGCTGGTGAATCCCACTGAGCCAGCATGGGCCCCCAAAGAGGAGGAAGAGTGGTAATCAACCCCAATATATACATGGGGAGGAAAATTCAGAGTAACAGTTCACATTGTTTGTAAAGGATGCTTAATGTACTCTGCCTGAATGAGGACACCTTGTATATATGACTGGACTAAAAGAGATATAATGATGCTGTTCTGTCCTTGTCAGATATTGTCCAGATAGCAAGGTCAAGTGCCAGGTTAACCATGCATTTTGATTTAGCTCAGCAAACTACTTTGACTGACATTTGCCTGTGTTAGCGCACTTTAGAAGAGAAAACCTCAATGTGATTTTCTAACTCTATAGAGCAGTGGTCCCCAACCTTTTTTGTCTGCCGGGCGCCAGACGACGAGCCATGGAGGACCGTGGCAGCAGACGAGCATCCGCCGAAATGCCGCCGACAAGTGGCAACATCAATAGGCGTCGCCGCCCAAATGCCGCCGTCAAGCAGCGTCATCCAGAGGCATCAACGCTGCTTGTCGGCGGCATTTCGGCGGATGCTCGTCCGCCGGCCAGTACGCGGGCGCATTTAGACGCCCTGGCGGGTGCCATGGGAACCACATTGGGAACCCCTGCTATAGAGATTGTGGTAGTGTTTTGGCATGTGGATGGGAATCTATATCTTGTAGACAGGCAGATTCAGGGACAGACCAAGCACAAATACCTGGGAGCCAGCTCTTTCATGGGGTCCTGTATCACAATGCAAGTGCTGCAACTCATGGCCTGGCCCCACTTCTCTGCAGCAGTCAACATCAACATTTACTCACTAAGGGCTAGATGGTTTCTTTCTCCCATGCAGCCAAATAGGAATAAGGGGGCATAATCCTCTGTAGACCAACTAGAGATGGGTGAATAATTGATTTTAGATTTAGTGGCTGAATAAAAAATTGTGTTGGATTGACCAACCTTCCCCCCTTTAATAGACGCTCAAATTAAATCTATACCCCAAATAGAATCCCACTAAGAGGACCCCCCAAAAAAGTCCACTGTGGCTAAACTTTAGAGTAGGATAGATGGATAGAGTCAAAAAAGGCATGTGTTAAAAATTGGAAGTCAAATCCTCACCAGAAAAATAGAAAGTAGCATAAACTCTGGCAAATCATGTGTAAAAAGTACATTAAGGCAGGCAAAAAAGAATTTGAAGACTAACTAGTCAAGAACACAAAAAAACTAACAGCAAAAAAATTGTTTAACTACATCAGAAGCAGGCAATTTGCTAAACAATCAGTGGGACCACTGGATAATCTAGATGCCAAAGGACTCAAGGAAGACAGAGCCACTGTGGAGAAACAAAATGAACTCTTTGCATCTGTCTTTACCGCAGAGGATATAGGGGAGATCTCCCACACCTGAGCCATACTTTTTATGTGACAAATCTGAGGAATTGTCCCAGATTGAGATATCAATAGAGGAGATTTTGGAACCAATAGATAAATGAAGCAGTAATAAGGCAGCAGGACCAGATGGCATTCACCCAAGCGTTCTGAAGGAACTCAAATGTGAAATTGCAGAACTGCTAACTGTGGTATGTAGCCAATCACTTAAATCAGCTTCTGTACCAGATGACTGATGATGTGACACCAATTTTTAAGAAAAGGCTCCAGAGGCGATCCTGGCAATTATGGTCCGGTAAGCCTAACTTCAGTACCAGGCAAACTGGTTGAAACTATAGGAAAGAACAGAATGATCAGACACATATCTGAACTCGATATGTTGGGGAAGACTAAACCAGGCTTTTGTGAAGGGAAATCATGCCTTACCTGATCTATTCGAATTCTTTGAGGGGAGTCAACAAACATGTGGATTAGGGTGATCCAGATGATATAGTGTGCTTGGACTTTCCGAAAGCCTTTGACAAGGTCTTAGACAAAAGGCTTTTAAGCAAAGTAAGCAGGCATGGGGTAAGAGGCATCTGTAACTGGTTAAAAGATAGAAAACAAAGGGTAGAAATAAATGGTCAGTTTTCACAATGGAAAGTAGTAAATAGTGAGGTCCCCCAAGAATCTGTAATGAGACCAATGCTCTTCAACATATTCCTAAATTAACTGGAAAAGTGAGTAAACAGAGAGATAGCAAATACAAGATAGTTAAGTCCAGATTTGGGGAGTTACAAATGGATCTCTCAAAACTGAGTGACCAGGCAACAAAATGGTAGATGAAATTCAATGCTGGTAAGTGCAAAGTAATGCACATTGGAAAACATAATCTCAGCTATACATACCAAGTGATAGGGTCCAGATTAGCTGTTACCACATGGAGTGGGGCAGTTGCCCCACTCCAGTAAAGAGAGGTTAAAAGCAGCCCTGGAGAGGGCTGTGGCTGGTGAAAGGCTGGGCTGATTGGGGAAGGAGCCACAGCTGGGTCCACGCCCCAATCAGGACACATCTGGCCCTATAAAAGGGCCGTGAGCCAGGAGCTCACAAGAACAGTCTCTCTCTAGCTTTTGAGAGAGAAGGACTTGGCTGCCTGGGAAGCTGAGGAGGGTACCTAGGGTGGAGCAGTGCTGGAGAAGGGCAGAGGGAGCTGGGGAACTCCAGCCTGGTAAAACCCCAGGCTGCAGGCCTTGCTAAAAAGGCCAAAAAGGTACTGGGGCTGCAGAGGGGCATCCCAGAGATGGGCAAAGGCTGCAGGTCCTAACCCCCTTGCCAATGATGAGTGGTTTACAGACAGCAGTCTGCTCCAGGAAGCGGGAGCTGGATGGTGATTGGCAGTAGCCACTGAGGCAAGGTGCGGATAGAGGTTCCCCTGGCTGGGGAGACCCAGATTGTGGGTTGCTGCTGGGGGGCAGAACCCCGATGTAAAGGGCACTGGGGTCCGGGAGGGACATGGGGGCCAGTGCCAGGCGAGACACTGGTCTGCAGAGGGCGCTCTGGGCTCGAAGAGCTAATTCCCAGGATGACCAGCAGGAGGCGCTGCACCAATGGGTCATTGCCCCACTACACCTCAAAAGAGAGAGATTTTGGAGTCATCTTGGATAGTTTTCTGAAAACATCTGCTCATTGTCAGTGACAGTGGCTAACAGAACATTAGGAACCATTAGGGAAGGTATATATAATAAAATAGAAAATATAGTGCCATTATATAAATCCATGGTATACCCGCACTTTGAATTCTACATGCAGTTCTTTTCACCCCATCTCTGAAATAGAAATATATATACATATATTAGAATTGAAAAAGGTTCAGAGAAGGACAACCAAAGTGATTAGGGGTATGGAACAGCTTCCATACAAAGAGAGACTAAAAAGACCAAGACTGTTCATCTTAGAAAAGAGACGACTAAGGGGAAATATAATAGAGGTCTATAAAATCGTGAATGGTGTGGAGAAAGGGAATAAGGAAGTGCTATTTACCCTTTCAAATAACACAAGAACCAGGGCTCAACCAATTAAATTAATAGAAAACAAACATAAGAAAGAACATCTTCACACAAGGAACAGTCTACTCATGGAACTCATTGCCAGGGGATGTTGTGCAGGCCAAAAGTATAACTGGGTTCAAAATAGAAGTTGATAAGTTCATGGCAGATAGCTCCATCAATGTGTATTAGCCAAGATGGTCACGGACACAACCCCATGCTCTGGGTGTCCCTAAATCTCTGACAGCCAGAAGCTTGGACTGGATGATGGGATAGATCAATCAAATTTTTTCTGTTCTGTTCATTCCTTCGGAAGCCACGTCTATCACCTGAGGGATGCACTCAAAAGGGACATATAAAATGCTGCCTGTCCTATAACTATGACACCATATAGAGTTTTGTTATGCACCAAAAGAAATCAGTAGCTCCTTTTAAACTGCAGCTTCTAAACAGACGACCTGTCAGTGCATTGGGTGCATGACTGAAATACAAGAAGCTTGGTACCATGGTTCTAACATGGCTTAACATTTTCCTTTGGACATTTTTCCTTTATTTTCTGAGCATGATGCCACATGCCCAGGTCCACATCATGCAGGACCCCTCTGCATATGAATTACCAATGCATTGCTTAGGCCTTTTGAGTTTTTTCCCCCTGCAACTGACCAAAGTTGTGCGGTAGGCCTTGTGGTTAATCAGAGAACTTGATAGGCAATACAGATCTGTATGCTGAATTTCTCATGAACAAAAAGCAGGATTGCTGTTGCATTTGGGGAAGGAAGACTGTCCATTTCTGTTTGGCTGAATATACCTTAACAAGATCTTGCTACGAGGCCAGAGAGTTACAGGTTGAGAAAGCTGACATTAATCTAACTGCATTATTGGAGAAGCTGGTCCATTCTTCAAGGGAGACTTTATTTGGTTCAAAGACATCACTTTAAATCTGTCCCTAAAGCTGGGCATCAAGCAAAACAATAGTTCTGGACCAGCCAGGAATCCTGTTATGTATTCTGAATAACAAATACACCAATATCATCATCATCAAAAAAAAAAAAAAAAAAAAAGCACCAGAGTCCGTGGAAATTGTAGTGACTATGAATTAGGGCTATTTGAGAAATTTGCATGTTTTCTATGGAAACCAGGTTATAACTAAACCAAACTTTTTGCAAAAAAATGTCATCTTTCGGGGGAAAACTGACTTTTCATTGAAAAATTACCGGAAAACCAAAAAAAAAAAAAAAATTTAGCTGAAACCTGATTCAGAATTGCTGTCATGATACCTCATGTGAGTTGTAGTTCGGGTGCCTTATTCACCTGTTCTTCACTGTCGGATGCCCATAAGCGACTGTGCACTGGTGCACTGTGATGGCTCAACGAAAAGGGAAGCCAGGGTGCATCATAGAAAATATAGACCGGCCTGCGAGCCCAGCCTTCCAGGAGCCCCACAAATCTCAATTTTTGTTTTTGATTCAAATAAAATCATAACGAAGATTCTTAATTTCAAAGCGTGGAACCAAAAGAGAACCGAAAAAACAGCCACCGTGGCTAAACAACAAAGTAAAAGAAGCAGTGAAAGGCAAAAAGGCATCTTTTAAAAATTGGAAGTTAAATCCTAGTGAGGAAACTAAAAAGGAGCATAAACTCTGACAAATGAAATGTAAAAATATAATTAGGAAGGCCAAAAAAGATTTTGAAGAACAGCTAGCCAAAGACTCAAAAAGTAATAGCAAAAAAAAACTTAAGTACATCAGAAGCAGGAAGCCTGCTAAACAACCAGTGGGGCCACTGGATGACTGAGATGCTAAAGGAGCACTCAACGACGATAAGGCCATGGCAGAGAAACTAAATGAATTTTTGCATAGGTCTTCATGATTGAGGATATGAGGGAGTTTCCCACACCTGAGCCACTCTTTTTAGCTGACAAATCTGAGGAACGGTCCCAGATTGAGGTGTCTTTAGAGGAGGTTTTGGAGCAGACCTCAGCAATTACAGGGCTGTAAGCCTCACTTCAGTACCAAGCAAACTGGTCAAAACTATAGTAAAGAACAAAATTGTCAACACATAGTTGAACAAACATTTGTTGGGGAAGAGTTAACATGGTTTTTGTAAAGAGAAATCATGCCTCACCAATCTACTAGAATTCTTTGAGATCAACAAGCATGCGATCAAGGGGGGATCAAGTGGATATAGTGTATTTAGATTTTTAGAAGTATTTCTTCACACAGTCAACCTGTGTAACTCCTTGCCAGAGGATGTTGTGAAGGCCAAGACTATAATAGGGTTCAAAAAAGAACTAGATAAATTCATGGAGGATACGTCCATCAATGGCTATTAGCCAGGATGGGCAGGGTGGTGTCCCTAATCTCGGTTTTGCCAGAAGCTGGGAATGGGCAATAAGGAATGGATCACTTGATGATTACCTGTTCTATTCATTCTCTCTGGGGCACTTGGCATTGGACACTGTCGGAAGACAGGATACTGGGCTCAATGGACCTTTGGTCTGGCCCAGTATGGCCATTCTTATATTTTAAATAGATTCAAAACACACACTTTAAAAGCCCCGATTTAACTGGAAATCAGAAAAATCCAAGTAATATAAACATTGTTTTGTAAAAAAAAATCGTATAGTTTGAAAAGGCATTTTCAACCAGTCTTAATTTGTATTTCTTCAGAAGCTGTACCCTACTAAAAGCAATTGCTAGGTAGCATAACTTTGCACAGACCTGTGATTCATCTCACCAATATATTTTTACTCCTTGCACATACTGCAATATCAAAACCATTATCTTCCGAGTGTGTGTGTATATGAGTGTGTGGACAACTAAACAAAGCAATAGCATTTTTATCACATATGTGCTTACTTACTGAAGCTGCAAAGAGAAGGACCTTGTACTGAGCTCTTAGAGAAATAATATAAGTGGGTTTGACAGGTGGCCCTAATGAGAACTCCTTGTAGACTCTGTTAGGAAGAAAAAGGTTTTTAGTTATCACAGATGCCTTGATATATGTTCTTCAGAACACAATGGAGATTCAAATACTGCCCATTTGATTCAGGTGAACTCCACACTGGTTTCTAAATTCGTCCTAAATTGTATATGCCAGATCTTTGTTTCTGTAAGCTTTTTGTTTCTGTTGCAGTTTTTTCTTTTGCAAACAATTAAATAATGACCCCAGATACTCTGGCAGCTATCTCCATTTGACATTCAAGAACATTTCATTTCTCTCTCCTCTGGAAGAACTTATTTAAAAAAAAAAATATCATGAAACTGTGCAAAGATTGTACTTTGGCTCTACTAGCTTATAACAGAGATCTAGGATCCAGGTTGTTTTCTGTTGAAGGCTTGAGTTCATGTACTGTATAATTTTGACAAAAAGTGATTTAGGCCTTGTCTACATTGATTATATATATATATATATATATATATATATATATATATATATATCAGTTTCCATCAGTGTGACTATATCAGTGTAATAATATTTGGGCAAATCCTTACTTTACAGTGCTGAACTATCTGGTCTAAAAATGCCTTTTGCTGGTGAAGCTCAACCAGTTTGAAAACAGGCTGAGATGTTTTGGCATGAGTCACTCTTCACACTGGTGCAACTACATCAGTGTAACCAGGCTGCTGAAATACTCACGCACCTTCTCATTGTAAACGAGGTCTAGAGTTTGGGGAAAATTTCACACTAAACCCTTTTTTCCCCTGCAAATAATATACAGACTTAGCAACACTGAAATGTGTTGTGATTTTGTGTCAATTTTGCCGGACAGTTTTGTTTTTTTCCAAAAAAAGCTCAAAACATTTTGAGAGTTTGGAAATGAAACATAGAATCATAGAACTGGAAGGGTCCTCGAGAGGTCGTCTAGTCCAGGCCCCTGCACTCCTGGCAGGACTAAGTATTATCTAGACCATCCCTGACAAGTGTTTGTCTAACCTGCTCTTAAAAATCCCCAATGATGGAGATTCCACAACCTCCCTAGGCAATTTATTCCAGTGCTTAACCACCCTGACAGCTAGGAACTTTGCCTGCGGACGCTTGAGGTAAACACCAGCGGCTTATCCTGATGGCCTGGGAGCCAAAGTTTGCTGATCCCTGAATTATAGAGTCGGCTTATGAATGAGTCATAAAAAAATTCCATTTTTACTTCTCCATCGTGGCAGGGGTCAGCTTATAAACGAACTGGCTTATGATCGAGTATATACGGTACTTCTAGTGTTTTGTTTACAAAACTCCTGCTAATACATCCCAGAATGATGTTTGCTTTTTTTGCATCAGTGTTACATTGTTGACTCATATTTAGCTTGTGATCCACTATAAACTCAGATTCCTTTCCGCAGTACTCCTTCCTAGGTGGTCATTTCCCATTTTGTATGCGTGCAACTGATTGTTCCTTCCTAAGTGGAGTACTTTGCATTTGTCCTTATTGAATTTCATCCTATTTACTTCAGATCATTTCTCCAGTTTGTCCAGATAATTTTGAATTTTAATCCTGTCCTCCAAGGCACTTGCAACCCCTCCCAGCTTGGTATCACCTGCAAACTTTATAAGCGTACTCTCTGTGCCATTATCTAAATCACTGATGAAGATATTGAACAGAACTGGACCCAGAACCAATCCCTTCAGGACCCCACTTGTTATGCCCTATTGTGAACCACTGATAGCTACTGTGACAGACCCAGACCAGTGGGGTACAGGAGTCTGGTAGAGGGCAAATATACTGGTCACTGGATGAGTAGTTTTCTGTTCCCTGAGTGACCAGAGAAGGGGCTGCCCTAGAGTAATCAGGAACCTGCTAGAACCAGTTAAGGCAGGCAGGCTAATTAGGATACCTGGAGCCAATTAAGAAGCTGCTAGAATCAATTAAGGCAGGCTAATCAGGGCACCTGGGTTTTAAAAGGAGCTCACTTCAGTTTGTAATGTGAGAGTGTGAGGAGCTGGGAGCCAGAGGCGCAAGGAGCTGAGAGGGAGAGGGTGTGCTGCTGGAGGACTGAGGAGCACAAGCGTTATCAGACACCAGGAGCCCCCTGCAATGAGCAATGGTAACCATGTCGATGGGAGAAGTTCTCCCACTGACATAGCACTTTGCACACTACCACTTATGCCGGCAAAACGTATGTTGCTCAGTAGGGTGTTTTTTCATACCCCTGAGTGACATATATTTTGCCAGCAGAAGTGGTAGTGTAGACATGGTCTTGGGCAGGAGACAGACAGCTAGAGTAAGGCCGCAGTACAGATACCCAGAGGTGAAAACGTAGGTGCCTGCCGGATTAGGCAGCAGTCAAGCATGAGATACACCTCTACCTCAATATAACGTGACCCGATAGAACACGAATTCGGATATAACGTGGTAAAGCAGCGCTCCAGGGGGGTGGGGCTGCGTGCTCTGGCGGATCAAAGCAAGTTCGATATAGCGCGGTTTCATCTATAACGCGGTAAGATTTTTTTTGGCTCCCAAGGACAGCGTTATATCGGGGTAGAGGTGTATGTGGAGCACAATGGTGCCTAAAAACGGGATACGTACCTTCATGGATCACCATCTAAGACACAGACCTGCAAAGGTATGTAGATACCTAACTCCCACTGATTTCTGGGCTTCAGTAACTTGCCCATGGTCACATAGGAAGTCTGTGTTAGAACAGGGACTTCAACAGAGGTGTCATAAGTGCTAAACTAATGCCCCGACCATCCTCTCAATGAGTCAATCCCTTCCTGCCCTCACTACAGAGTCAGCCGTGGCACTGTATTCTGTCTGTTGCTTTAGGGAGGCACCAAAGGAGGGAACAGCTTTGACAGAGTACAGTCTCGTCAGAATACACAGTTGGTGCTTGTGTGTGAAATTCACATGGAATGCCACTTGCAAACGTGACTCTGAACAACACACGGCTTTCGAACTTATTCCAGTTTAAACCCCTGCCACCAGACCAACTCCCAGTGGAACAAATTTATATTGAGAAGTGGTGAGAATAGATTTTACAAAGTAAAGCATGCCAAAAAATAGAACTCTCTTCCTCATTAGTGGAAGAAGCTGTAAGACCCATCATAGCTTACAAAGGCTCACATGACAGCTAAAGCTCCTCCATTCTATATTACAGACAAGCTGGGGGGGGGGGGGAAATAAGGTGCATTACCTTTATGCTTCCTGCACTGTTTCCAGCAGGTTTTTATCTGAGGTTACATCTCAAAACCCACTGACAACTGCCTCCAAAAATTAACACTTTTAAAAGTGACACCAAACTGCTTTCTTTCCAGAAGATTCAGCGGCTTCACTTTCATATAATTTTTTTAACCCATGTAGAATAACAAAGGTCTAGTTCCCTTTCCTTGCAAAAGGATTAAACATTATGTCAATTCAGGCTGAGTTAATAGGTGTTTGTATTTTTCATGTTGTTCCAGCAAGCAATTGATCCAATTATGTGACCATATAAGACTAGTATTAATTGTGAGAAAGGACCAATAGATTCAAATATAGTGGGTTGAATTCAAGTAAGTGCTCGGACGTATCTTCAATAAGCAACATCAAAATCCATTGACACCAAAAAATACAAAGGGAAATCAGATTAATTCAGTGACTAGTGGAATAACAGCTAAAAGGTGCTTAAAGTGCATTTGATATTACTAACGGCAAAAAAGACCAGAGGAACAGTAAAAGGAAAAAACCCTACATTTTGTCTGATACCTTGACTTTTATCAGGAGAAACTTTTATCAGGAGAAACATCAATTTTACCAGCCTGTGTATACAATAATATATTTTATACTGAATCAATTTTCCATGGACTTCCTTTGGACACAAATTGCTATATCCACAAAGAGATTTAGGTGAATAATTGCCACTTTAGGTAGTGAAATCCAAAAATTAGGTCCTCAAACCACCATTTATCGGATGCCTAATTCAGGAGACACCTAAAGTCCCAAGGCAACTGTTCCACCAATAAAGTCTTTGGAGTCTCCTACATCCCAGGCAAACACCGTGACCACTAAGCTATAGAGTCATGCTTTTTTGTGGCCCATTTATTCTATATAATATGATTCCACGATTGTCACTGTGTGTCACTTGGAAGCCTGGAATGTCTGCACAGTCCACGTGAAGTGATGGAAGCAGCTACAAACATGGCTGAGGGTTCTTTTTGTTCAGAATATCACCAGGTTGATTCACCAATGAGATTTGTGGTGTGTTTCCATCGAGTGAATCCCCCAGGGCAATCACCACAGAGACAAATCAACACCCCACCCACACAACCACACAACTAGCATACACAATAACCCACGCAGAGCCCCACACAACAGAATGTACCCCACATTCACCACCCACACAAATCAACACACCTCTCCCACCAGCAAAACACAACCCACACACAAATCAACACAACCACCCACACAACCAGAGTACACACAATAACCCGAAACATCATCACTCTGAAGCCTAGAATGTCTGAGTCACGATGGAAACAGCTACAAGTGTCGTGGAGAACTCTTTTTGTTCACTCATCACTTGCATTTGCGCTCTGTTACCACCCATTTTTAAAGTTCTCATCTATTTTTGGCTTTTCCCCCCCAAACACATGACTTCATGAATTACACCCGTGTGATAGCATGGGCTTTCAGCTACTAGTATTTATACAAAGTGTAACGGCTTCAACAGGAGAAAAGGCCCCACTTTACAATATCTCATAGCCCAGTGGTTAGGGAATGATCATGAGAGATGTGGTTTCAAATACCTGGTCCGCATTAGGCCAACAGGGGATCTGACTGTGGCTCTCTCACATCCAGGGTGAGTGCTCTAACCACTAGACGAAAGGCTACAAGGGCTTGTGTGTTTGTGTGTGTGTGTGTAATTGCCTTCCTCTGACTGTGCCTTAGAAGCCTAAATCGTTTGGAGGGGTGGGACTTAGGCCATACCCGTCTCCTCACATTGGCAGCTTCCTGCTCAGAATGCTGGCTTTTGGAGATCCGCTTTTAAGGCATCTAACTCTCGGCGTGCATGTGATAGGGAGCCCAGGCACCTAATTCAGGGCTGTGGATTGCACTGGGTGGCAGGGCACCTAAAGTTAGGTGTTGCAATTCTAAGTGTGAATCCCCTTTGTGGATCGAGTCCAAAGGACTGGTGCGGCTTTCCTTTAAGTCAATCAGAGTCTTTCTAGTGAAGTGAATAGGAACTTTCCCATTGTAGTCAATGGAAGTTGGATCAGGCCCACCATTCATATACTGGAGTCTGTGTAAGGGGGTATGCAAAGAGCAAATGCAATGTCAGAAGGTAATGGACAACATTCACGTGTTCTGTAACTCCAGTTTATACCAGAGCTAGATTAGTCCCTAAAAAAGATTTTATTTGTCACTGATACAGTGTGCATTAAAAATGAGGCTTTTACATGTGATGATAGATTTGCTGCTGCTTTTTAAAGGTAGGGGACGTAGAAAATTTTAGTGGGTGCATTTGTAAATATCAACATACAAACCTGCAGCTGCGGTGCCACCTTGCTGAGAGAACATCTTTGGGAAATAAATACAGGCAAAATGATTTTACCAAGTTCTCACAGGATGTTAGGAATCTTTTCCAAACCAGGGTCTCATGTGCACCCATTTTAATTTCTGTCTGACTTTCACAGGTAAGATTAGATAAGTATTTTGGAAAACACGGAGATTGGATATTTGGGTCCCATTGAAGTCTATGTGAGTTTTTGCCATTGACTATTGGGGGGGCTAGGACTTCACCTCTGATGTCCCTAAAATCAGAGCTATAACTCACTGTACAACCAAAATTAAAATCTAGCCTCAAGGGATGTACTAATCAAAAAGCACCTGGAATTTTTAGTTCCGTAACAAACCACAAGAAGTCAGAAAATGTTACTGATTCCAATCATCATTGCCTCTGTCATAATAACACGAGGTGACATCCAGACCATCAGAAAGCTGAAGGGTGTTGAAGACATACATATTTATTGTTTTACAAATGGAACAAAACTCCAGTTTAATCCTGTTTACACATTGATAAGTGCCATGTCACTGATTCCAAAATACATTCAAGTGTAAATATGATGCATTTAGGTTAAAGATGTTAAGGTTTGTCTAATTTACTGAAATATAGCCTGTTAGAACACATGGTTAAGCAGAACACTTAACAGCTAAAAAAATAAAAATCCATTATTCCTTATAAATGGTCTGTCACTGGCCTTTGTAAATGCACAGAACCATCTGATAGGGAATTTCTATTAAAACCAGCCAGAGCTAGATTCAGCTATAACATATAATAGAGAGCTCTACAACAATATACCATTCCCTTGAGCCATTATTTTCCCAGAGCCATTACTTTCCCATTAATTGTGTAAATATTTAACCCTTTAACTTATTGATACAGTATAATGAAGGAAAAAACAGAGTCTCTTTCTCTTGTGTATGTTTGAGTGGGAAAAAAAAGATTGACATGATTTGTAAACACACTATTTTTGAAAGTCGGGAGAGACAGATTTAGCAATAGATGTAAGTTGTACAATGAGTCAAGTTTATTTTTGCTGAAGTTTTAAAAGTATTCTTTTTCATAAAGTATTTGGTAATTTTCCAGTGCACTATTCTGAAGGGCTTTGTAAAATTTGAAGCACTAGAACAATAGGGACAGGAAATGAGACAGTAATGAAAGCACAGATGGGCAAAGCTGTGATGATTTTTATTTTACTTTGCAGACTAAGGGACATATATTTGAGAATTAAATCACTTACAATTAGAGCTAGTCAGGAATATTTTGCAGACTCATTTAATTTGGCCAAAAATGCTGATTCATCAAACCTGAAACTTCATAGAACAAGATCCTTTATGCTAAAATCTCCTGACTCATAATTAATGGGAAAATGTTTTGAAATTAGCAATATGTCCATTTTGACATGTTCTAAATGAAAAGTTTCTTTGAGTCAAAATAACTTTTCTGTGAGACAATTTTAGTAAATTTAGACTAAAAAAAGGTTAAAGAAAAAAGTCAAAATAAACATGAAAGTTTAAAAATCATCTAAGCAACTTTTTGACTCACATGAAATGATTTTATTTTTGGATTTTTGGTTTGCAAAAAAAGTTCATTCTGAATTCAGTACATGATCATTTTTCAATATCTCAGATTTTTGTGGAATGGGAAAACTGTTTCTCAACCAGCTGTTTATAATTGAACCGACTGGACTGAACTGGTTTAATCTCAGCCATTTCTCGGCGGGGGGGAGGCGATGTAAGATATGCAAACTTCAGCTACGCTATTCGCGTAGCTGAAGTTTGTGTAAGTATCCTATTCGACTTACCCCGCTGTAAGGACGGCGGCAAATCGACCACCATGGCTCCCCCATCGACGCCACTTACTCCTCCTGACGAGGTGGAGTACGCACATCAATTCGGGGATCAATTTATCGCGTCTAGATGAGACGTGATAAATCGATCCCAGATAGATCGATTTCTACCCGTCGATCCGGGCGGGTAGTGAAGATGTGCCCTCTGTGTTCATACTAGCTAAGCTTAATCTGTTTGAGTTTTGCCCCACTAATGTTTCAGTTGAAATGCTGACTATCCCACAATTCCTGGTTCAGCTCCCAGAAGCAAGGCATTCTGGGAGAGTTCTCAAAGTCCCTGGTTCAATGTCAGACAGTAGTGGAAGCACTAGGGGCTTAAATTCATAACTTTGCTAGACACTAAAAACCATGGTCTTAATAAATACACTGGATTTATGGCTTATTACAACAACCTGTAATCCAGTAACTCCCCTTTATGTCCTATAACTATAGGAGTGTTAACAGGCCACTTCACCTTGAATGCTGTCTTACAATATGTGTTAGCTACTTATGCTAAACATTCTGTTCCAACTTGTATTTAGCTGTGACACTCTGAGTACAATTCCCAGACCTGAAGAGCTCTGTGTAGCTCAAAAACTTATCTCTCTCACTAAAAGCCATTAGTCCAATAGTTGAAACTAGTCTGCTTCCATACAATCTCTAAATCATTTCACACAGAATCAGTTAAGCTTACACAGTTATTAAATATCACTGGTGGGAAATCATTTTCCTGTCTCATGAGAGTTTGAGATTGACTTTTATTTTGACATGTTTTCCTGTCCCAAATCAGAATGAAACATCAAAATTTCGAAAATGTTTGTGAACTGATCATCAAAAATATTTTGGATTGGGTGAAGAAACATTTAGTTTTGATAATTTCAAAACTTTTCATTTGAAGTGCAACTTTTTAATTAACTTTTTTTGGTCTAAATTATCCAAAAAAAAAATTCAAACTGAAAAACTATCAGAGGGGTAGCCGTGTTAGTCTGAATCTGTAAAAAGTAACAGAGGATCCTGTGGCACCTTTGAGACTAACAGAAGTTTTGGGAGCATAAGCTTTTGTGGGTAAGAATCTCACTTCTTCAGATGCAAGTAATGGAAATCTCCAGAGGCAGGTATAAATCAGTATGGAGATAACGAGGTTAGTTCAATCAGGGAGGGTGAGGTGCTCTGCTAGCAGTTGAGGTGTGAACACCAAGGGAGGAGAAAGTGCTTCTGTAGTTGGCTAGCCATTCACAGTCTTTGTTTAATCCTGATCTGATGGAGTCAAATTTGCAAATGAACTGGAGCTCAGCAGTTTCTCTTTGGAGTCTGGTCCTGAAGTTTTTTTGCTGTAAGATGGCTATCTTTACATCTGCTATTGTGTGGCCAGGGAGGTTGAAGTGTTCTCCTACAGGTTTTTGTATATTGCCATTCCTGATATCTGACTTGTGTCCATTTATCCTCTTGCGTAGTGACTGTCCAGTTTGGCCAATGTACATAGCAGAGGGGCATTGCTGGCATAGGATGGCAAACTGAAAAACTAAACTTTTAATTTTGAAAAGGTTGAAATGGGATGTTTAACAACATTTTGAAAAAAGTTTTGAATCAGGAGATTCCTTGAAACCGACCCTTTCCGATGAACAATTTTGGTTTTTATAAATAGGCATTTTTTGACAAAAAAACATTTGCTGGTGAATTCCCAACCAGACTTAGGGTGACCAGATGTCCCGATTTTATAGGGACAGTCCTGATTTTGGGGTCTTTTTCTTATATAGGTTCCTATTTCTCCACACCCCCTGTCCTGATTTTTCAAACTTGTTGTCTGGTCATCCTACAACCAGCTCTGTTATGAAACCTGCTGAAACATAGTCTGTTCTAGCCACTTATTAGGCCATTTTCCAACCATTTGTAGGCTGTTTGGGGAATCTTACCTTAGGTACAAAATGTTTTATAAGTGTTCTAGAAACCTCTAACACTTCGATTTTTCTAGAGTAAACCAGGCTACAGAGAGTGAAGACACAACATCTGGTGACTGATTCATGAGGATGAACTCCAAGGTGGAGGAAATCCTCCTAGGACATGAGGAGACCACAGGGGAGTGAAGGAGTGAAAGCTTGAGCTTGAGAAATGAGAATTACTACAGTGACTTTTTTTTTTTTTTTTTTGGTAAATTGCTGAGAGATCTGGCACCATATAAAGGCAAAGTTTGAATTTATTAGCTTTAGAATATCTTTACTAAAACTGACTTTGCCTGTACCTGTTTCCTGTAGAGTGTGTAAAATGACTGGTATTTTGCATTTGAAATATTAGAAAGAACAGTGTCTGACTTACTTCTCTGCAGGGCCTTTGCAAACTATTTGGCAGCTAAAGTGATATCACAGGAGCTTGTCATTTGAACTGCATCCGCTCCTTCCAGCCAATAGAGGGAGAGAATCTAAGAAGCAGCATTTCCCCTCCCCACACCTTCAGCTGGAGGGAGAGCTACAGTTCAGATTAAGGTCTCAGGTAACATCACCATTCAGATGGCCAAATATCTTGTCCAGGTGCTCCAATAAAAGAGAGGAGCGAGGACCTGATATTCCACATATGCAAGAAACAACTCCAGAAATTCTAGCTGGCATGAGAAGAGACAGGCAGTCAGCAGTGTCCAGCTGTTTTCCACAAGAGCTGGATGAGAAATGGAATGAATTTTTACCAAATTTGGCCAGTCTTTCACTGAAAAATTCCAAAATATTCCAACCAGCTTTGCTTACTACTGTGTTCACTCTGGACACTGTCTGTCTTGTGCTGGTTGGCTGTTTGCTCCAACTCCCTCCCACCCCGTCCCTCACAGTCTCTTAGCCCCAATCCACCTGTTTTGCATGCTCCCCACCTTCTGTGCCTTTTCTCCCTCTCCCACTTATCCCCACCTTTCCATCTGCCCTCTCACCGGCTGGATGATTCTGTCTGGCCTCTGAATGGTCTGCCTCTGCAGCTGACCTGCTCAATAACATGGCCTCCTCCACACAACATGACCTTGCATGCAGTGTAAAGGCGAGGTCATGCTGCATGGAAGCCATTTGGTTTCTCTGGGTGGCCCATGGAGGTGCCACACAATTGGGTAAAGGTTGGACCACCAAAAACTTTTGGAAACCAGCATTGCGTCGCTCTGTGTCTGCTCCTGCTCAGCCCTATGTCTTCTGTGGTGGAGGCACTTGGACTCATTAACAAATCTCAAACCACATGCCTGAGAGAAGCCTGCTTGACACCCACTAGGTCCACCCCCCTGCGTCCCTTCCAAAGTTCCACAGCCTTAAAGGAAGCAGGAACGAACCCCAGAAATAAGTGCTGTGCTCGGCTATAAACCAACACTTTTATCTAGGCAAGGACAAAAGCTCAATTAATACAAGGAACCATTCATGAGACCCTATGAGGAGTCACACATACCTTTCCCCCTGCAGTAGCTCAGTGCAGAGGCCCCAGTGCCTAGCTGTACAGGTCAATACTCTCCAACCCATCTAGGAGTCCAAACAGCACCCCAGCCCTAGTTCCCTAATGCACAAAACGGGGCTGCTCCTTCCCTGTGCAGAGTGAGCTCACAGTGGTAAGTCCCAGTCTCTGCTGGACAGCCTGGTGTCTGTCCCTCTGACTGACATGTTGGCCAGGGTTCCTTTGCTGCATCTAGGCAGCTCTCCCAGCCTGTTTCCCAGGCCTATCCCCTGTCCAAGAGTTCGGGCTGCGTTTAGGACTGTGCCCTCCAACAGCAGCAGCATATATGCTCTCACCTCAGTTGTGTCTCTCCTCTCTCCACCCCACAGTGCCAGATGATCAACCTAGAGCCCGCCAGGTGGGCTGCAGCCAATCCTCTTGAGCAGGACAGAGCTCCTTCTCTGGAATGGCATTCCCCTCCTCCAATGGGAGGTAAGCTGGCAGCTGGGAGTCAGGAGTGGGATTTTCCTCCCTAGCCTTTGGCCAGGCAGGCCTCGGGGGGCCAACGCCTCTCTCTTCATGGCCCCTATTCAAGGCGGTGGGGGTAGGCTGCCCCTTACTGTGGCCATAAGTATGTGGAGTGGGAGGCCCCTATGTCTATTTAGATTGTAAGCTTTTTGGAACTCAATGTGTTTGTACAGTGCCTGGCACAATGCAGCTCCAATCTCAGTTGGGGCTCCTGGGGGGGTCCATCATACCAATAGGAAATCATAACTACAGTGTGGTTGACTTACTGGCAGGATGCTCCTTGAGCACTTTTAATTGGTTCATGCTACCAGGGAGAAAGAAATCCACAGCTGAAGTGCTCAGGATTTAGCACTAGATGGAAGTGCTATTTTGTGGTACTCAAGTTGAATGGGAGCTCTAGCAGAAGAGAAGGGCTCATTTGCAAAGCAATTTCTTTTTTCTTTGCCAGTTTCTACAATGTTTATTAACTGAACGACTGTTTCATTAGAGCACTGATTAGCTGAGAAATTCTCTCCTGCAGAAGATGTGTGAAGGACGAGGACTTAACACCAAAAGAGCAATCAAGGGGAAGCAACTGGTTGCACTGTCAATAGCTGCTTGCTACATGTTCTTACACTGTGGTAATGTTTTTACCCATGTAAAGGTATCCTGGCCCTGATCTTGCATGGGATTTGAGATAGCACAGATTGTATGAATGAGCGAGCAAAGAAGTGTGAAGTGCACACAAAAACACACCCCATCCCCTTCCTCTCCTGCTTGTGAGCTCCCTAGAACTTAATGGGTGAATAGCACAATAAAAAGGGGCATGATCTTAGCAAAAGTGGAAGGGGCCCATGACAAGTATGTCATAGGTGCCCTTTGGGGGCTCATAAAGACACAAGCACGTGCAAATGATGAGTCTCATGCTTAAAACAGTGGACTAAAATTCAGAGGAAACTTGAGCTTGTGGCTAAAGCAGTGGACTGGGACGTGGAACATCTGAGCTCAGGTCACTGCTCTTCCATAGACCTCCTCTTTAACTCTGTTGTCATTTGAAGTGTGGTTGTAGGTGTGTTGGTCCCAAGATATCAAAGGGACCAGGTGGGTGAGATAATATCTTTCATTGCCTCAACGTCTATGGGTGAAAGAGACATGTTTTTGAGCTACAGTGAAGAAGAGCTCTATGGAGCATGAAAACTTCTCGCTTTCCCTAACAGAAGTTGGTCCAATAAAAGATATTACATCACCCACCTTGTCTCTTTAATTTTGGGCACATGACTTAACCTCTGATTCACCATGTTCAAAAGTACCTGAGTTATTTAGGAGCCGAAGTCCCATTGACTTTTGATGGGATGTAGACGCCTAAATTACTGTGGATGTGTTACTGAAAATTCTACTCTCTGGTTTCCCATCTATTAAAATGGAGATGATGCTTTCTTTCTCCCATCATGCCTTAGTTTGAGAGGCGTACTCTCACTATGCATATGTAGAGCACCTAGCACAGTAAGGCACTAATCTTGAGTTGGGCCTGTAGGAGCTATTGTAAGCTGAATGCTGTTATTAAGAACTTCTTGGCTATCCACTGCCCGACAGAACATTTTTTGCTCCTTTTTCAAATTGTTCCTCCCATGGTTGACACATGATTTAAAAACAAAACTCATCCTATTAATTGTTATTTACTCTCTATATTCACAGTGTGATGGTTTTGTAATCTGGAAATCTTTCATGAATACACTTATGGGAGAGAAAATATTGGCTCTTTTCCCTCAGTAAAGCTCGCTCTGTTGCCACTAAAGTCTTTTATGCATTCAACCACAAAGGTGCACAGGGAATTGTTTGCTTAACTGTCATTTCTATGCAGAAGGTGGGCCATATTTCTCAATCTAAAATGGCAGCATTATGCACCCTGGAAAATGATTTTGTATTGGCTGAGTTCAAAGTAAGTTTGCACATTGAGAACAGTTGTGCTGGAAACGTGAGACGTTGGGGAAATGCATCAAGTGGGCAGCCTTCTCTTCACTTTCCTTGTTTCTTTCTTTCTTTGTTTTTCAAAAGGCTGCACACAAAAAAGGGTCCCCAAGCACTTTATTGTCATTTATGTAAGAAAGAGAAAATAATTACAGCCACATCCAAGAACAAAACAATTCCCAACTAATGTCAAATGCCATAAAATAAACAAAGCCGTTTCTTAAAAAAATAAATAAATAAAGACTTGAACAATGGCATTGTCTAGATGCTGTTGGATCACTTTGTATGTGATTGTTCTCATACCCAGTTCATTCACCCCGTTATCCTCTCCCATCCCCTACTTTATCCATCCCACTGCTATTATGTTCAATATTGTGGCTCAGATCCTCAGCTGTTGTAAAAGGGAGGAAGCCCTATAGATGTCAACACTGCTGAGCTGATTTACATCACTTGAGGACCTGGCCTGTGTTCTGCCTTAGCTGGTGTGTTACACCCGTTGGCTTTACCTGTAGGATAAGGAAGAGAGCACTGGTCCGGGCTCAAGAGTTCTGAACTCGATTAAATACGTGAGGCAGGACTTCCAGCGGAGAAACAAGCACCTTGGTTTGGTCAGAGATATGCTCCCTTTGGATTCACCTGGAGGAGACACCAGCCAACATTTTCAAAAGCGACTAGAGATTTTGGGAGCCTCCACTAGGGGTTGTCCAACATGAGACATTTTAAAGGGGTCAGATATTCAAAAAGGGCTAAGCCCCACTATCCTCTGAAAATCAGGCCCCTTTAAGATGTTGTGACAGGGCCACCGTCTCCTCCCTTCGGACCACTATAAACAGGCTGGATACTTTCCAGGTTTATAAGCACCAGTGTGTTAGTTATTAGGACCCCTCTGCCAGATCATCAGTACAGCCTTGTGAAGTAACATATAAGTGGACATAAACTTCCCTCTGAGGGGAAAATCTCCTCAGCCTGAGATCCTGTATCCCCTGGCCCCTGCCAGCCTCCCCATGTGCACTTCCTTCCTCTCCTTTAATTGTTGCCAGCTGATGGGTTGATTGTTCTCATTTACTCATCAACCTCCTGTCTAATTAAGCCATTGAGTACCCATCTCCCAATTAAGTCCATTCCAGGGGATAAAGAGCTGGTAATTTAGTGACCAGAATGCTGGGGCAGCTCTAGGCTCCTAGAACTCTGTCGCAGATGTCAAGCTGGGAACCCAAACGTGCACCAGTATCACTAGCAACTTTGAAAGTCATGGCAGCTGTTGACAAATCACAAGGGTCTCCAGCTCAGGTTTGACTCGTGACAATGTCCAGGGAGTTCTGCTAATACGTGCTGTCTGCCAAATGCAATAGAGGTGTTGATGACATGAAAAGAAGGCAATTGGGCAGGGATGGTATACAATTACTGCAGGAGGAACTTGCAAAAGGGTCTGATACAGAGTCAACTGAAGTCAAGGGGATCTTTTCCCCCAATATTTTCATTGATTTTCAGTTTTGTGCATAAGCAAAATGCAAGTTTCTCAATGGTTTTTACAATAACGGCACAGTTCTAGACCTGGTCCAACTTGTTTTTTTAACCACATTAATTTTATTTGGGAGAAAAATGCAGTTTCCTCAACATTGAAATATTTTGCAAAAGCCATTCGATTTTTGAAGACCTTTTTGATGTTTCTCAACCAGAGACATTAGAAATGAAACAAAGCAAAACTTTTCAAAGTTGATTGTATTTTGTCTTTCCCAAACCGAAAAGAATCAAAACTCTCAATATGAAGCTAAACAAGACTTGTCATGTTGTTCATGGGGAAAAAAAAACAAAATGTTGACACAAAATTGTTTTATTTGAATTATTTTTTACAGGAACAAAATAGGATTTTCAGTCATAATTGTCCATTTCTGGTGCTTGTGTGTCATTCCAGAGTTACATTTTTCCCGTTTGGCACCTGTTACTTGAATTAGTTATTTAATTTCTCTGGCTTTTCCTGTAGGGGTCTAATGTCAAACAGTTTTTCCAAAGGAACATTACAGCTACCAACTGTCATTTTTGGTCTACAGGTATTAGCTGAAGTATGCAGACTACTGGATGAAGCTGGCATTTGAACAGAATTCCCTTTGTAAAAATTAAATAATATGTCCCCCATTCTTTCCCTCGCTCCTGTTTCTTCTCACCTCTTCTAATAAACTCCTTTATTTTCATCTGAAGGTTTTCCAAGCATTCCAAAAGCTGATCTCTATATATGGCTACTGCTATTATTAATACTAATTCCCAAACAGAAACCTTTCCTATAAAAAAGTTAAAGTTGGAAACCTATTTTACCCCAAACCATACTCTGTGAACAAAAACTGCAACTTTTTACAAATGCAGAATTACTGGAAATTATTGTTTCTATTACAATAGTTCCCAGAGGCCCCAACTTGCTAGGCATTGTACCGACTCATAGTGAGAGACAGTGCTTGCCCCAAACAGCTTCCAATCTAAGCAAACGAAGGGGGAGGGGGACACAGAAGTGATGTGACTTGTTTGTGCTTATATGAACAACCAGTACCAGAACCAGGAATAGGACACTGGTCTCTTGACTTATACAGCAGCACCAGCATCCTACCCACCGAATCACCTGTTCAAGTGAGTCCATTTTTATTTGGTAGAATTTTTCACGCATTTTGCACAGCTGTAAGTGACTGCACACAAGGTAGATAATAAAGGTGGAGAATCATGCTTCAAGAAATCCCAGAGCCTAATCCTCATTTTATTTATTTATTTTAGCTTCACACGGGTGTATCCTTATGGATTTTGGTGGAGTTACTCCTGATTTACACCAGAGTACATGAGATCAGAGTCAAGCCTATGGATTTTCAGGGGACCCTGCTGACTACTGCTTGGGATATTTCCTGGAATTCACCATCATCGATAATGAAATGAAATACAAATTGAAGAGGTTCTGAAATGGAAGATGAGTTTATAAGATACTCAGAGAATGTATGTCAGCAGTTAGATACAGGAAAGAAAAATGTATGTGATGTTTGTTTATTTTTCATTCACTTGCTGAGTTTGTTTCTTTCTATTTCAGAACTATTTCAAAAAGTTTTGATGGCTTTTTCACCATGTCATCTATTTTGGGAGTCAAAAACTCTGCTCATAGACATTGGCAACCCACTGGCCTGTGACACGGGAATGCGCGTCTCTGAAGCAGCACCTCAGTTTTGAACTGACAACACTTTACATACAGGTGTAGCATCTGCACAAATCCCATTGGAGGGTAACAATAACCTTTCAGGGCCCTGCTAACATATACAATTGTCAATACTGCCTGTAAGTACACTAGTTGAAGTGCAGACCACTGATCGGGGTACTAACATGGGAGAGTGAGGTTCAGTTCCTTCCTCTGCTAGACCTCCTTTGTGACTTTGCACAAGTCACTTTGTTTGTGTCTCAGTTCCCCCTCTGTAAAATGGGGATATTAGTACTTCCCTACCTCCCAGGGGTGCAGTGAGGCTATGTAGAAGTCTTGGCCGAGGTTCGGCCCTCAGCAGGGCTGTGGAGTATCCCACCGCCTCGCTCTGGTCCACCGTCAGTCCTGGTCCGGTGGTAGCGTGGGACAGCAAACACATGGTTAGGGGCTCAGGCCCTTAAGCAGGGACTGAGTCAATGAGTTAGGGGTCCCAGCCTCTCTAGGCCAGGGAAAGGGGGAGTCTGCCACCCAAGGAGTGGGTGGCAGGGGGGACACAGGCCCTCCCACTCCACTGCGTCCCAGCCCGGGGACCTAGCAGCGGTGGAAACTAACTGCTGTCAGTGGGAATCCTGGCCGCAACACACCGACATAGGCTCTGGCAGTGCTGCAGCCAGACTGGGGTCGGCTGCCCCCGGGCTACTTCCACTCTCCCCCTCGTAGGGCACCTGGGCCGTACTAGTGTCCTCGGTGCTCTCCACCAGCATCGGTTCCTCCGGGTAGGTAGCGAAGGGCAGGTCCAGCTCCTCCTCGGGGTAGCTGGAAAGGGGCAGGCTCGGCCAGTCCTCCTCGGGGTAGCTGGAGAGGGGTAGGCTCGGCTGGCCTGGTGAGTCCTCAGGCTGGTCGCGGCCTGCTGCTGTCTCCCAAGTGGGAGCTCGGCCACAGATGTCTGCTCTCTCCGGCAGCTTGTTCTCCACTGAGGTCTGCAGGCGGGCTTTTATACTTCCGGGTCGGCACCGTGACCTCTGAGGGGTGGGTGCTGGACCCGGTGGCTCCGCCCACGTTGGTGTTAGGGGAGGTTTGGCCCTCAGCGGGGCTGTGGGGTATCCCACCACCTTGCTACAGGCTAACTACATTAAAACAGTGCGAGGCTTTCAGATACTGCTGCATTGGGAGCTGTATAAGTACTTAAGATAGATGGAAGATGAGGAACGATTTGAACAGGGTGGCCATTTCCTGTCATAGAGAAACTCTGTTAAGAGTGAAGGTTCGTGTGAAGAGAAGAACAACACTTTAGAATAAGGGCATGTCTACATGAGCACTTGCTGTGTGGCAAAGTGAGGCGTAAATATACAGCGCTCCAGCGTCCCATACACTGTCTGTGCAAGTGAACCCAACTGGTGTGGATGAAATGTTCCTTTGTGTGAATGGATCAATTGTGGTTTGAAATGTAAGTGTGCCTTAAGAGAGTTCCACAAGAGGTGCTTCCATTGTTTGTAGTCACTATCTTCTTGCTGTGGATGGAAAGAAACTGTTGTGCGGTACGTGCTGTGCAAACCCTGAATTCCGTCTAGGTGTGTACAGCAAATATCTATTGGGGAGATCAAAGAATCATAGAATATCAGGGTTGGAAGGGACCTCAGGAGGTCATCTAGTCCAAACCCCTGCTCAAAGCAGGACCAACCCCAACTAAATCATCCCAGCCAGGGCTTTGTCAAGCCTGACCTTAAAAACCTCTAAGGAAGGAGACTCCACCACCTCCCTAGGTAACCCATTCCAGTGCTTCACCACCCTCCTAGTGAAAAAGTTTTCCCTAATATCCAACCTAAACCTCCCCCACTGCAACTTGAGACCATTACTCCTTGTTCTGTCATCTGCTACCACTGAGAATAGCCGAGCTCCATCCTCTTTCAGGTAGTTGAAAGCAGCTATCAAATCCCCCCTCATTCTTCTCTTCTGCACACTAAATAATTATAGTTCCCTCAGCCTCTCCTCATAAGTCATGTGCTCCAGCCCCCTAATCATTTTTGTTGCTCTCCACTGGACTCTTTCCAATTTTTCCACATCCTTCTTGTAGTGTGGGGCCCAAAACTGGACACAGTATTCCAGATGAGGCCTCACCAATGCCGAATAGAGGGGAATGATCACATCCCTCAGTCTGCTGGCAATGCTCCTACTTATGGAGATGGCCATCTGCACTGATTATGTTTCCAAGATACAAACTCATTAACCATTCTGTTTTCTTTACTATCAGTCATGTATGCACCATCATTGCTGACTTCTTTCAGTGCTCATGACCTTAGCTTTCTTTTGGTTGATTCTTAATCCTACTTCGGCAGCCTCACATTTGACAGTGGTAGTAGACTTTTTCATGACATCATGATTATCTGTCTCCAATAGAACAACGTCATCTGCGAAGTCGACACCTTGATGTTTTCCTCTGTTCCACATAACTCCTGAATCTTCCTTTGATGTTGCTTTTTGCATCCCATAATCTATCACAGTACAGAAAAGGAGGGAGTGATAAAATGCAATTCTACCACATGCCTATGATAATCAAACTCAATTGGTTTCTCCACTTTCTAGCTCTACACCGTATTTTGAACCTTCATACAGCAAGTGACACTAGCTTTATAGGAAGTCCATGCTGTAGCAAGATCTTCCATAGCAACTTTTTATGAGTGCAGTCAAAAGCTTTGGTGAAATCTCTGGCGTTCAGGATTAATCTTCTCTGGTAAGCATGCCATTCCTCAATCAATTGTCTCAGGGTAAAGATGTGATCTATGGAAGATCTTTTTGGTGTAAGGCCTGCTTGCTCAGTACACTGTTTATCCCATGTATGACCAGTTTGATTCTGGTCAACAGTACACTACAGAATAATGTGAGTATGGGATTATCCCTCACCAGTTATCTCACACTAGTTGGCTACCTTTCTTTGGCAATTTACTGATTATGCCTTTCTTCCAATCCTCTGGGCAGAATTCTCTCCTGTAAACTCTATTAGAAAGTTTATATAGTTCATGGACTACCACATCCTCATCAGCTTTAAGCATTTCAGCAGGGAGCTTATCTTGACTAGGCACTTTGCCATTTTTAAGCTGCTTAATTATTAGAAATTTCTGCTTCTGAAATGTATAGCAGTGAAATATTTAATTCTTCATCAGTTAGAATTGTTGGCTGTGGTTGGTTGAGTACTTCATTAAAGTGCTTTTACCATTGTTCCTTTTGATCTGTTTCCCTTGACAATCTTCTATCTTCGCTTTTATGATAGCTCTATGAGTCTGGAACCGTGATGACAATTGTTTACAAGAAATCGTTTCAGGCGTGGCGTCACCTCTCACTGATACTTCTTTGGCTTCTCTTGCTTTTTTGTCAAGCCACCCTTTTATCATTCCGACATAACTCCTTTCCTTCCTCTTTACATACTCCTGGTGAAGCACATGTTGTTCATCTTGTTGTGTCACCTGTGCTTGGCACTTAAGGCTTTTCTTCCATCAATCAGTTTCAATATGTGCGGCAGTATCCATTCTTCTTTCCTTGATCCTCTTGGTTCAAGTGAAGTTGTGGCAGCTTCCTGGCAAACATCTCTAAAGCGAGCCCATTGTTCCTCTGTATCATCATTCATTACCTGCCACTCTTGAAATCCATTTGAGAACTGGATTTAAAATCCTTCCAGTCTCCTGGGTCAAACAGTTTTTTCACATCAAATACCGTCTCTCTTTTCTTACTAGCGTGTCTGTTTAGCTTAATTCTAACTGTTCTGATGATAAGACATTGATCACTTCCGATATCAGAAGTGTGAGAAAAGATTGTGTATCCAGCAGTGATTACCTCCATGGTTTGCTGATAGCAATGTGAGCCAATTGTTTCTTGGTAATTCCATCATATCCCCCCAATGCACAGGTTATATATACTGTACAGTTTGATGACTCTTTCACCATTGTCCGTTCACCCCTCTGATCCATGTTTACCCATATAATGCTCACACTCAAGGTTGTTGTTACCAATTTAGGCATTCATATCACCCATATCCAGAATGACATCAGAAGCATGAACTTGGTTTAGTACATCTTGCAACTCATTGTAAAAATGTCTTTTGTTTGTTAATCATGATCACTGATAGGTACGTAACACTGGATGATAGTTACAATAGCATGATTTATAGCAAAATGTTCTCTTATCATTCATGATTGACTGGTTCCCATTCCTATAAAACTTGTGTTGCCTTTTTGTGGAGTAATGTGCCGAGTCCCTCTATGTGAGTATCATCTTGCCTTCTTGAACAGCCTTCTTCAGTAACACCTGAATAGAGTCTTCTGCCGTCAGCCCATCTCATTTTGCTCACTCCAAGAATACTAATATTGAGTTTCTGCATTCATGAGAATGGCAAACTCATAGTGACAAAGAATTTGTAACAAAACAGAACCAGCTGGTAAGGTGTGGCAGATTTTTTGTTAACAAAAAACAGCTGATTTTGCACAGATTTATTTATTAATCGTCTCTTAACTGGTCTTAATGAGAGAAAAGCTGAAAAAGTTGACATAGAAAATCCAGCCATGTATCCTGGAAAATACATTGCAAGTTGGAGCTGCACAAGACTGTGAAACACTGAATCTTATAGCTTTTGTTTAACTATTGATGGGGTTTTCATGTTTCTTTCACCTTTTCCTGAAATTAAATGACTTCCGCACTCCTGGTCTCCAGAGAGACCTTTCTTTGACTACAATGTGACTGAACTTTTAAAGCTCATCCTTCTTTGTTCTGGGCTGATTTTTACTCACATCTCCTTATCATTTGAAAATCCTTCTCTGGGCCACACAGGACAGGAGTCAGTCTGTTAGTGTCGATGTGGTATAGAAATCAGGGTTTCTTTGTGTATGTGGTGGGAGGAGGAGAGGAGAAATGTCTGAGTATGCTTTCTTCCTGACAGGTATAGAGAGAACAGAACCCAACTAATATAACTGACCGTCTTGTTCATTAGAGCATTTGGTCAAGATTTTCAAAAGTGCCTGGTGATTTTGGGGGCCTCCATTTTAGCATGCCCAATCTGAGACAGACTGATATCCGGAGGGCTGGTGCTTAGCACATTCTGAAATCAAGCCCTTTTAAGACGCCTCAAGCCAGAGACACAAAAATGGAAGCACCCGAACTCATGAGTCACTATGGAAAATCTTGACTATTTATTATGCTATTAACAGAATCACTCTCTTAACATCACTTTAAAGGGCAATGTGGCTTTAATATTAACAGCATTTTGTTCTGTTTTTTGCTTAGGAATAACTATGATGCCTTTGGCTGTACTTTTTCATAAGTAACTCCAGGCTTAGCGCATGCTGCTATTCCAATGCTTATACCTTTCAGTAAACCACTTTGCATTTGAAAGACACACAGATAATTTCCAAAATGTAGGGTTTACTGGCATGGCACATGCCATCATAGATTAAATATAATATAGGGTTTTTTTATAGTAGCTGAGTTTTTTATCTCTGTAAACCTAAAACATTAAACAACTCAGCCTGCTATAAAAGTTTTATTCTATCCGGAAGAAGCCATCTGCTTTCCACCAAAAATCACTGTTTCCTTGATCTCTTCAAATTAATCCTGCTGTGATTAACTTCAATCCAATTAAAACGAACATGTAGGCAGCTGTACCAATCTGATTACCTGTGGACACTCTAGCATGCTCCCTCGTGGGGGGAACCAGGTTCAAAGCGAATACATCGCTTCAGACTCTCATATCACTGCTAAGATGTGTATTAGGCAGTATTACTGTACTTGTTGTTTATGAAAAACCTTTCAGGCATGGATCTCAAGGAACTGTATAGACCTCTTTACACACTCCCTTGTGAAGAAGGTATGTGTTAGAGATGGGCCTCAGCTGCAAAGCACATGCTAGTATCTTGAGGCAGTACTGTCTAGCAGTTAGGGCACAGGTCTAAGACAGAGGGAAATGGGGTAAAATCCAAACTCTGGCACTGACTTGGTGTATGATTTTGGGCAAGTCACGTCCCCTCCTATTTCTTGAAAGGTCCCTTTTTAAAAAAAAGGAAAACATCCCCTTTCAACATTTTGAAATGCCTTTTTATAGACATTTCAGATATTTGTAGCGAGACTAAAAAAGACAAAATTAAACCCATATTTCAAAGACTCAACATTTTGATTGACATGAGCTGATATTTTATTTTTGCCAGTTCGTGACATTTTTTAGATTGATTTTTCATTCCAATTCGAGATTGGAAATGTTTTTGAATTCTCTCAAATTTTCCCAGGACGGGAAATCCATTTCCTGCCCAGCGCTAGTCCACATTAGGGATCGTACATTGGTTAAAACAAAACACAAACACGCCTGCCTGACATATAGCTATACTGGTTAGAAAAGGGCATGGCTCATGACTGCCCTTTGAGAATCAAGCCAACAAAACCGAACACTCCTTTTTGCTTGCCCAAACTTCAGTTCCTGTTGTCTTAGCTTTATTTGCATAGACTCTCAGCACACCGCCATTTGGTGCTGCCGCTGTAATGTTTCTATTACCAGTGAGGCTGTGATTTCATTTAATCTTCCCATTGAGGGGCAAGAATCAATGAGAGGGGAGTATAATGAAAAGAGCGATGAGGGAGGGTGGGGAGAGAGAGAGAATGATGGAGCGTAATAGAGATGGGGAAAATTGGGCATAGACAAGAGAGTGTGAAAGAGAGGAAGTGCTATGGGTAAGTTGGTACACCTGGTTGAGAAATCTATCTTATTGGCTAGGAAACATATTGAAAAAACCCACAAATGTATCTTTAAAAAAAATCAGTATTTTTTGTGTTCCAGTCAAAAACTACAAATCGGTCAACAAAAACCAAATGTTCTCCCCCCAAATTCCTGATTCATCATAAAACAGTTTAGATAGAAAATGTTTAGAGCTGCTCTAAAGAAAAAAGGAGGGGGATGAGGGGAGGAATGTCTTAGAGGCATGAGGAATGGAGGAGGATCTTGTGGGAATGCAATTGATTGGGCTGGACTAGATTGGGACTCAGGACATGAGGGTTCAATCCCTGCTTCATCTCGGGATTTTGGGTGGCCTTGGGCGAATCATTAAGGCCAAGACTGTTAAAAAATAGGAGCCTAGAACAGGTCAAAAAACCCATCCATTGTCAACAAAAAAATATCATCCAAAATGTTTAGTTAGCTTCCAAAAATAGAATTTCAGTAAAAACATTTTTTTTAAAAAAAATCAATGTTTTTGATTGTTAGTACAAAGGCCCTGTCACAGTTCAGGGCAACTGCACATGTATTCCCCCTCTATGGCCCACCAATGTTACCTACTTTCAGACTTCCAGCTCCTCAGCTCACATCTCTCTCCCTCCTGACCAAGGTATTTCCAGGCTACACAGTTCCCTACCTATAGTGTGAGTTCCCCAGCAAGTCAGACTGCCTAAGCAGGACTGCTTTCCTTTCTTCTCAGAGGTTACAAAAACATTTCCACAGTTGTAAAGGTACTACACCGCTTTTGCTAAGCAAGCACATTTATTCGTAAGGTTAAAGCATTACAGATACAACTGTTAAACCCATAAAAACCCACATGTGTGCTAATAAGCTTACCAGAGATCACCCCTACTCCAAAAAGGGACCTGACAGAAGTCAGACCTTAAAACCCTAACCAGGGTTTTTCCTATGGTTACTGCCTAATCATCTTGGCTCAGAACAACCACACCCTTGGATGTCGGAGTCACTTTCTTATATAGCTTGGGACTCTTTTCTTCATGAAACATGTGATTAGCAGACCAAGGTCCCCTCCTCAGAGTGAATCTTCGAAAGCTGAATTCTTGCATAACTGGAGGAGATACATTTGCAGACACCTCAGATTTTCTGGGAAGCTGATTTAACTTTAAATGTTCCTTTTTGTCTGGAACATTATCTCAAATAGTCCTTTGAAGCTCATAACTCTTCTTGGGGTTTACATTAGCCAAGCCTACATGCAATCCCACAATCATATGTACACATATGCTTTTTAATACAATGAACTCCTAAGACACTTCAACTTAATTCAGTAAACTTTGTCCAGGATATTGCAGGAAATTGCCATTTCTGTCATAGGCCGAAGGTCTAAAATCCATCTTCAGCCACCGGAATAAGCAATCTGATTTTCAAAAGTGCTAAGCACCCAACAGCTATCATTGAATCCAGCAGATGCCTGAATAGGGATGTAGACACGTAATTCGAGTCCAATAATTGAAAATATTGGTCTGTATAGTTATAGGGCAACCATTAGTTAATGCTGACATTTTAATGATCTTCACTGTAGGGATTTTCTTTTTTACGCAGCTGTTCTTATTGTACCATAGTTAAGATTGAGGTGAGCTTCTTGTATAAGACCTGATTCTTCTAAGCATAGTAAAGTCTTCAGCGACAATCAGCTGATCCAATGTTGTTCCCAGTAAGAGGTTGGCAGCAGCTCAGAGCCAGATTTACAGAACATCTCAGCATTTGAGCTGGGCTAATAACTGATTGTTTGGGTCAGTGGCCAAACTGGAAAAAAATTTCAGCACAATTTTTTTTTTTCAAGTTTCTTGGTGAAAACAACAAAAAAAGTGGGGGAAAAAATGGATTTCACATGGAACAAAGTGTTATGTTCAGCTGAAATAAAACACTTAAAAAATAAATAAGGAAAATTCCAAACCAGAAAGGCAAACTTTAATTTCAGGAATGCGTCTTTGAACTGATATTTGATATTTCCAGACACAATTCACTTAAATAACCTGAATTCACAGGTCGTAGTGGTCAACCCACATCTTCATTTTTCAGTGAAAAACTATTTGCACAGAAAATTTCCCCTAGCAGATCCCATTTAGCCACTTCTGTAGGTGGCTGGATTTTGAGTATACTCTGTGGGAGCTGCTGAGAGCTGAGCCAAAAATCTGTCTCTTGCATGGAAGCAGCATCGGGCTCAATACAGAAGTTAAAAACGTCTAGAAAGGATGACAAAAAAATCCCTCTCAGCTTGATTTGACATCTGTTGGAAGAACTGACCACGGAGCATACAAGGCCGTAAGCTCCCCCAGACATACAATTATAAGACGGGAGGAACTGAGAACACTTGGGAGTAATGACTTCAGCATTCCAAATTAAGGCTGATAGCATTTATGACTGAATGGTGGCACTACAACGTTGGGAATTTGCTTACTTTCTGCTAGCTCTGGGCTCCCATACAAAGGCTATTAAAAATAAGACCTGTTGCAGTTAATGGTTGTTTAACTGTTTTTTAGCTGGACTAATGTTTCCAGTGAATGCTACTTTGGTCTCTAGGGTATGGCTGGATCTGTGCTTTTTTCCTCTTAAAAAAAAAGGGGGGGGGGGCAGTGAATAATATTACTGTACTGATTTACATAAATGCAGTTTAATGCAGACTCATTTTCCAGCACTTGTATAAAGGTGATTCAGTGCCAAGCTGTTCTTAGGTTTAATAGCTTCTGGGATGCAGGGAGCACTCTTCCCAATGGAGCCACAGTGGAGAACTGGAAAAATTGCAATTTTTCTGCTAGTTCTAAGCTAAATACTAGGACAATGACTCCCCAACAGCAGAAAAGTCTTATTAAATTAAAGCCCTGAGTCAAAGACATATGCTGGGCCATATTAGCAGTCAGGTAAAGATCGTCATTGTTGACCCATGTGTTTAAGTGTCGTCATCTCAAATTCTGGGAACAGATGGCATACATGATGCTAGTATTGGTCTAATATGCAAGGTAGAAAATGCAACAATAAAAAGTAAAGTCATTGTTCCTGGATTTAATCTGCTGATTTCACAGAAATAAAGCAACGATATGCTTTTAATTACTAACATTTTGTCCCTTTTCCTTTGTGTTCTATGATAAATTATACGTGAAGCCAAGATTTTTAAAACATAGGTGCTTAAAGTTAGGTCTCTAAAGTCCATGTTTACGTGCCTAAATATGGGGCCTGATTTCCAAAATGCTAAGCAATAAAACCAGTCAAAATATTTCGAATTTTCATAAAAAAAAAAAAAAGAAAAAGGAAAAAAGGCGCAATGGAATGTTCATGAGATTTTTCTTTATTGTTTGGCCAGATTTCTGTTTACTATTGACCTCAGTGGGACTTCTCCATAAGGGAAGAATCGGAGATATTCCTCAGTCGATTTCAGTGGGAGCCACTAGTTTCTCAGCAATTTTGAAAACCAGCCATTTATTTAGGGGCCTAAATATGAATGTCTAGATCAGGGGTCTCAAACTCAATTTACCTTAGGGCCAGTGCCTGTCCTCAAATCCTCCCAGCAGGCCAATAATGTCACTGAAGATGGTGTTCAGAAAAGAAAACGTGTATATTTATTTTTTATTTAGAATTTCTTAGAAATAATAAAACTGTCGTACAACTTTATACAATTCTCCTTCCTTTTGAAACATCTTATCCCCCCATTGGTTCCTCTGGTCAGTTGTCAGCTAGGCTAGGTGAACTTCTTAACCCTTTACAGGTAAAAGAGGCATTAATCCTTAACTATCTGTTTATGACACCCCTCACCCCTCTCATTTTTGAGACTCTTCACCTGTGTTTTTACTTCAGGTGCTATAGAGAGGTGCATCATAGAAACACCCACATCATATCTTTGGGATTTTGTCTTCATACATTTGGAAAGTCCTCCCAATGAATGGTATAGTATACAATTTTCAGCAGACAAAAAGCCTACCAATCCTGGAAAAAGCAGGTCATGTTTGGTGTGACGCTTCACCCCATATTCTTCATCGAAATATGGTTATGATATGAATATGGCATGACTAAGCTATACTTTATGCAAGATGGCTCTTGTAAGATATCATTGTAAAGGTTATGATTTATTGAATGTGATTATCCAATTTGTATTCATGTATCATTTCTATATCTGAAGCTAGGAATGTTGACCATGTATCTGTATTTCAAATGTGCTAGACAATGGACTGTGAAAGAGTTTAGTCTTCCTGTGGACGCTCCAAACAGCTTGCGAGTAATCGCTACTACGACCCTGCAGAGACATGTGACTGAGCCACCTTGTACCGGACCCCACCTTGGAATGCCAGTGTTTTTCCACTGGAAGACAAAGGGTTCCCACCATACAGAAAAGCAATATAAGACAGGGGAGTGACATCATCTTGGTTTCTCTTCTGCTTCCCCGCCCAAAAAGACACTGGGAGACACCTGGAAACAAGAACTGAACGGGGGGAGAAGAGTTGAGCCCAGGCTGGAAGGGTGACTAGCCTGTGAGTAATAATAGCTCATGTTTCCAGCTGTAGGCTTTCAAGAATCTTTGCAATCTGCCTGAAAGAACATTTAGGGTGAGAAATTACTATTTGTAGCCAATTTCTTTAGTGTATTAAGTTTAGTCTGCGTGTTTTGTTTTATTTGCTCAGTAATTTGCTTTGTTCTGTTTGCTATCTCTTATAAGCCCTTAAAACCTGCCATTTATAGTTAATAAAAGTGTTTTGTTTATTATTAAACCCATTTTGTGCCATTTCTAACTGGGGAGGAAGAAGGTATGCATCTCTCTCTTCACCTTGAGGGAGAGCGCAAATTGTTATGAGCTTGCGCTGTGAAGATCTTTCTATACGGCACAAGGCAGTATTATTTTGGGTTTATCCCCCAGCAGAAGTGTGCACATGAGGGCTGGCTGAGTCCTCTCACACAGCTGACTTCAGTCTGTGTCTGCAGCTGGGTGTGGCTCTACCTGTGTATGTGTGTGTGCGCAGGAGGCCGGAGAGCCTAATTCAGCAAAACAGGGAGAGGGAATCCAGGCCTGTGGAGCAGGAGGTCTCAGTGAAACCCCAGTACATCAGGTGGCATCCCAGAAGGGGTTCCAACCCATCACTTTTGGTATCATACTTCTGCAATTTCTTGGGCAATAAATTAACGACCAGTGACTTCAAATCCCAGAACATTGTTAGAAACAGATATTGTGGTCCCTGTTCCCTCTGTCATGCACCAAGGTAAATGAGGAAATACCATGTAGATGGGGCTCCACTCACAACGCTAGCACTTCCTACTGGTCATCTTGGGGATTCGCGCTGCAGGTTGGTACGCCCGCTCCCAGTTGTGTCTTGTTCTCTGTCACTTCTGCTCCCAGACCCACGTTACTCCAAGGACCGCGGCATTCTCTTCATGACACAGCCCTCCTTCCGGGTCGTGAGCTGCTTTCCCCCCTTCTGGAGCGCACATGTAGTCAGTGGATGCAGGGGTCTACTCCTTCAGAATCATTCCAGGATGTTTTTAATAGTCGTGGGTTTTTTTTGTTTTTTTGTTTATTGCTAAAATTTGCATCATATGATAGAGGTGGCACTTTCCCCCCTGCTATTGAGAGAGAAGAGTGAAAAGGAATATTTTGCAAGTCCGATTGACAAACAGTTTTGCCATACTTCTCTTATTTTGGATGTCTTGACACCAACCTAACATTTAGAACTAGAATGAGGTGAATTTTTGTGTGCATTTTTTTTTGCCAACAAATGCAGTGAGCAACACAGAAACATTTAAAGAGTTTGTGTTGATGTCACCAAGTTGTTTCAGTTGAAAAATAACCTAAACACCCCAAAATTTAAAAAAAAAAATCATATTATCAAAATGAAGCATTTTGATTTGAAACAACTTTTGGCTTCAATTTAAAAAATAAAATAAACCAAAAATATTTTTAAATGGTCAAAATTAAAATGAAACATTTTGTTCTGACAAAATCAGAACGTTTTGTTTGACCTGAAACATTTTTTTTCAATATTTTGATTTGCCAATTTTTAAAAAATGTTTTTGGTTTGATCCAAAGTGATTTTAATTATTGCTAGTGAACTGGAAAAAAAAATCTGTTAGTTGCCTAGCTCTAATTGTGGCTTTATAAGCAATACTGTCATTCTACCAGTTTCATTCCTTTCACTGCCCATGTGAATTCACAGCATGAAGGGACAAAAAAGAAGAGACTCTACTGTGCGTGTTAGACTAGTGAGGAAAGTATTTTCTTCACTAGTCTTTCTCTGATAGTGTCTATCAGGGAGAGAAAGAGATACTCAATTATACCCAAGGCAATGGACTTTCAGCTCAGCTTGATTTTTCAATTCTATGAACAGTAGGAGACTGAAGAGGAAACAATGAGGTGAAATCAGCAAACAGAGTCAACTTTTGATTCCTAGGCCATTTAAATCCAAATTATAGTAATTTACAGAATCCAGACTAGCTAGATTTTCTTTGTTTTCCAATTTAGGTTTCACAAGCATAATCCACGAAAAGGCATTTCGATTTGAACTTGATCAATGCAGATGACCTTTGCTGCCTGCTTCTCTACTAATTGGACTCCAAGTAGCTGTTCACATTAAGAACAATTGAAGTACCGTAGACAACTTTGGAACTGGAGGGAGCAGAAACACAGAAACAGAAAATTAGTTCACCCAGATTAATTGTATTCAGGTGTCCATGTGCCTCAACAGCTGCAGCAAGTGGTTTGAATCCTATTTCTAATGCTATGTTGAAAGTTCCATGTAAACAGGTGCACCTGTGGTCATTGGTAGTGCACAACCCAACATGTTTTTATTATTCCTAAAACCCAGGAGCTATGTACTTATTCTTGAGCACCATCTACTGGCACCTTATTAGCAACCTATTTACATATATACAGACATCTCCTATTTATGCAGCGCACTCTTGTAGCAACCTGAAAGGCCCATTAAAGTTCAAAGGGCTGGATCCTCAGCTGATGTAAAAGAACATAGCTCCATTGAGCTACCACCGTTTACACCGGCCTAGGATTTGACCCCCAAAAGGTACATGCTTCAAAACAGTGTTGATTTGTACTGGAGATATTCTTCAGAGCCAGTACAAGCTACAGGAAAAATTCCTTAATAATGATGGATTTTTCTGTAATGCTTTTCCTAATTGTTGAAAGCCAGACACCTGCAGACTGACAAATAGAACACAGGAATAATCTGATAAAAAGACGATAGTCATTTGGCCATTGGTGAAAAGCTGGTGATTGGTTGACGGAATCCACAGTCACATCTGTTAGATCTTAGCATTCTGTCATTACCTCAAGAGACCTAAGGCTGAGTCTAGTAAAGAATCTATGTGACACAAAGCAAGTCTATTTGGTGGGATTATGGGGATAAAAGACAGCTACAATAAAAATAGAGGGTGGGGGTGGAGAATTGCCACTCCAATTAGGACTTACAATGCAAGTGGCAGTCATCTGATATTGGGATCTCGTAATAAAGAGAATGGGTGCGTGAAAAAATGTCTTACACTTCTGTGACTAGCTGTTTCCCTCCACTGATAAAGCTGTCAAGTGTTCTTGGCATGATTTATTGCTCCTCACGCTTAGCCGCTTGCCTGCCATTCCATGTATTTGCACCTGGTGGCAGCAATATTTCCAAAAGATTCATCTTCTTTGTTCGGCACCTGCACATCTCTGGAAGTAAGACAAAGGCCATTATGCGCATTAGGGGATTTATACAGCTGCAGGGATGGCAGCAAAGTGGGGATCCCTGTATATCTATCTTCATTCAACGCTTGCCTCTATGTACGACGATTCCCCGGCACTTAAACTTATGTATCAGTAGGATGACTCAGATTTCTTCAGAGATGCCAACACTTGGTACATACTGTAACTTACAATGTGCAACCTGGGGAACCCAAAAGCTTTTGGTTCTCCTGGAAGTGCTTGTGAAAGCTCCAAAGATGAGGCCCCCTAAGGCACTCCAGGAGGCTTCTGCACTGTCCAAGCCACTCCAGGATTTGAGAACTTACTAAGGCATTCCCAGCATGGGCCCACTTACCCAGGACCTCGAGACAATGATTTGGTTCTGGATGCTTGTGGTACCAAGAGGTGGCTGAGCCACTGTCTCAGCTGTAGGTGCTTTGTGTAGGCCATGGGGCCAGTGGAAGAGTATGATGCTACCTTAGGAGAGTAAGGGTGGCACCACAAAGCCTCAGGTTTGGTTAGGTCCTACTGGAATGCCTCTGCTCTTTTAGGGCCCGATTATGGCCTGGCTTGCAGGCTCATGCAAGTTGGTAAAGGAGGCTTAAGCTGCCCTCTCTTGACTGGCTACCTGTACTGCTACTCAGTGTGGGAAGGGTGCAGGCTGTGAAGAGCCACTATGTCACCCCCAGGTGGGTGATAAGGGGCATCACAGCTATGCTGGCACGTGGGCAGATGTACGCTGTGTCAGGTATAGGCCCAGCGCATCTTATTCCTCTGTGTAGCACCAGGGAAACTGAGCTAATTGGGCGTGAGTTCACTAGTGAGAGGAACAGGTTCTCAACAAGGCCCTTTGTACCATCAGGAAATTTCACCATTCAGTCTGTGGCTTGGGGCTGAGCCATCTGCCAACAGTTCAGAGGTCAGAACACAGACACTTCGACACAACTCTGCTCAGGCAATATGGCTGGGAACCATGGGAGAAGAGCCCTCCATTGGAGATCTAGTTATCGACGCTATTGATCAGATCAGAAGCTGAAAACACCTTCTCTCTTGCATAATTACTTCCTGTCCAAAATAAAGTCCAAACTTGGAGAGGTCTGCAAAGAATAAGTGCGGAAAAATAAACAAACTTGTTGAAACAGAGGTTTAAGCTGATTTCAAGTTTGGAGCAAACTTCTGGCCAATTCATTTGCAATCAAAACCCAGTTTGCATCCCATCTATATAGAGACAGTTTTCTTTAGAAAGGACTAAATTGTTATCATCTTTACTAAAGCTGGGTAGTATGCTACTCCTTGAGGATTTCATTGGTTTCAGTAGGACTATGCATGGCGTAAAATACCACTGGATGTAAGGGGATCAGAATATGACCCTAATTTTTCCATGAAAACGATATAAAAATCAGACAGAAGCTGGTTGAAAGTTGGCAAAAGCTTTTTGGTAAAGAAAAATATGGAGATTTTTTTCATTAAAAAATGTTGCTGATTTTTGTTGGGAAAAAAGAATTCAGCAATATAACGTTATCTCACAGGGGGATTGCTGTACACCCCGCCCCCAGACATCAACTTTGAGTGCATTTCCTCCTCACCCCACATTTTGTCACTGACAGAGAAAATGTTTTCTCTATCAAACTTTATTATCCATGATACAGTAACACTTAGTAGCTCCACTGCACATACATGTAGCAAGAGACATACACATAGCAAGTGCCCCAAAGATTTTACAGACAAAACAGGTGAGACGCACAAAAGAGAAACAGCATCAGCGAGACAAGTGACTTATGCAAGGTCACACAGCATGTCAAGCCAGTGCCAGGAATAGAGTCCAAGGCCTTTTCCGCTATACCATACTGCCTCTCAGAGCTGTGCTTGTCCATTCTTTCAACAATTCCAGATTAACTGGAGGTGTGTGAGATTTCTATTTTCTCAACATTACACATTCTGCCATTAATGATATACTATGTGTATGTCTGTACCTATATCTTGCAATTTGAAGGAAGATTTAATTCATCTACTCATTCCAGCAAGCAGATTTTACAAGAGAGGCAGATCTTTGTGTTAGAACTGTAGAAATGCCTTTCTACATATTACCCCAGTGCAATGTGGCAAGAAAATAGAATGTGAGGCAGATTAGCTACTGCCTGATGACATCTCCAGCATTAACATAAGAACGGCAGTACTGGGTCAGACCAAAGGTCCATCCAGCCCAGTATCTTGTCTACCGACAGTGGCCAATGCCAGGTGCCCCAGAGGGAGTGAACCTAACAGGTAATGATCAAGTGATCTCTCTCCTGCCGTCCATCACCACCCTCTGACATTTACTATGGTTAGTTAAACCTGCAAGGCTCAGATCCTTACAAGTATTTAGATGCCTAACTCCCTTTGAAATCAATGGGAGTTCGGAGCCTGATTACTTCTGAGGATCTGGCCTGTTTGTCTATTTTTTTTGTTTAAACTGTGGCCCAAATAGCAATCTCTGAATTATAATGGGTGAGATCCTCAACTCTTGTGAATCAATGTAGTGTCCCTGACTTCAACAGAGCTACCCCAATTTGAAGCAACTGAGGGTTTAACCCCACACATTTTATCCACCTTGATTAGTGTTGTTTTCCTCCCACTCTGATTCTGAGAGCCTTACTGGCACAGAATAGTACAATACACCACAAATAGACCTAATGAAGTGCTATTCATAATAAATAAGGGTATCAGAATCTGTCCCTTTGATTTCTGTCTTCTAACCAGCTTTGATTTCAGATTACCCTGCAGAAAGGGGACCTTTAATTCCTATAATGTTTATCTTCACAACAGAAATAAGGAAGCAGATAGAAACAAAGACAACATAAAGGTGTTTTCAGGTCACTGCTCCATCTGATTAGTGTGGAACTGAATTTATGGGAATGCAATTTGTGAGTGACTTTGATACCAGGCAGACCAAAGTCTTTTGGTTTTTAGTCAGGAGGATCAAAGGACACATTTAATGGAGCACAGATCTGAAGTCTCACACTGTGTTTATTCCCTTTGTCTGCTTGACAATACACCTTTAAACTGCAGGAGTGTCTCCCTAATTTGCACTAACAAGATTCACAGAAAGCAAAAGAGCAGCCCAATAAAAGAGAGTAAAGACACGGCATCACAAAATGTACTTATTCCCTTTGAAAAAAATTGGCCTGTTTCTCCTCTGATTTGCACTGTTTAAATCTGCATTGCCTTCTATTGGCTTTACTGGAGTTCTTCCTGATCCACACAGGTGCAAGTGAGAAAAGAACCAGGTTCAGTGCATTTTATTAATAAGAGGCCTCACTACAGAACTATCTCTGCCAGACATTTTTTCCCCCGATAAATAGAAAAGGGAGCCAAGTATAGTCTGAAATATAAAATAGGTAGATAAATGAGATTTTACTCTATTTAATTTAATGATTGCACAGTTCAAGCTGCATCATTGTTCTTCATTCATGCAAAATAATTATTAGGCAAGCAAAATTTCCTGCCATATCCTCAGGAGATTTTATAGAACTAAGTTTAAGTATCTTTGGGGTCCATTTTATTAAAAGACTGGTAAACGTATTATTGTGGACCAGGATTATATGCAACTATTCTTGAGTGGGGAGATGTGACACATATAAGGCCTGGGTGATCAAAGGACTATATGAACAATGTGCCATACAAGAATGGAATTTTTGGGACAATACTTGTGAAGGGGATTTCCTGCACATTGTCCTCCTCTGGTTACCCACAACCTAGCTCTTTGCAGCTAGACCCACAGGAGGGGGCCTTTATCTGCTGATCACCTGTTACATGAGGCAAAAATCAAAAGCCGAAGCTGTATCAAAGACATATGGAATTATTCACGGCTCTTCTCATACTGAATATGAGGCAGTTTTGAACTTGTAACCAGAGGGAAGACCCAGTTTCAGGTTTTGAAAGACTGACACCTACCAGAGCCCAAGGCACTGAGTTGGGATGACCTCTGGTAAGCATTATAGAATTCATGTAGTTTTTTTAAATTATTTTTAATATGATTTCTCTGTAATGCTTTCACCGAAGGAATAAACGCGCTTGCTTAGAAAGAGCTGTGTTGTAACTTGAAATTGCTGGCAATTGCATGGTTCATAGCCTTCAAAGAGAAAGCAAAGCCCAGACACGGGCCTGTTAAGGAGTCTCACATGCTGGCAGGGAAATGTATAGCCTGAAAAATCCCTGTCAGGAGGGAGGGAGACAGAGGTGATAGCTGAGGAGCTTGGAGCCTAGAGTGGGTGCCGTCAATAGACCACAAGGGGAATACAAGTGCCATTGCCCTGGATTGTGGCAAATCTAATTAAGATTAAACACTTTTTAATTAAACAAACACTTTTCATTGTGGAGTGCAAAGTCCTACGATCCAGACCCTCATTTGGAATAAATCGGCACAGCTCCATTGAAGTCAACACAACAATGCCAGTTTACACCAGCTGAGGACCTGAACTCTGCTCTTTTAAGTAAAAGATTTTGAGCAAATACTCCACTCTACACTCCTGTAAGTTGCTGAGTTTAACTGGGCCTTAGCTGGCACTGACCTTCTGGGTTCTTGCTGCCTTTTAACTATTGGCAAGTGAAAGCAGGAACTCACAGATGGATGATCATTTTCTCCATTTGCTCCTTCCCGCCATTTCTTCATCCTTCTCTTCTCTCTTTAGGGCCCTTACAAACATTTATTGCTCCTTAAACACCAGGAGAAGTTGTTGTGAAATGTGCTTTTGTGTTTAAGGCTTTTACAGTCTAAAATCTCTTAACCTGAAGAGGTTTTCACAGAATTGGATTGGTTTGAAGTATGCTCCATTGCAAGCATGTGTGAAGCGTTGAGCTTAATCAGGTTCTGACCCGTGGTGCTGACTGTGTGCCGAGATCAGACATCAGTGGCTGAATGGCAGTGTTTCATTTGTGTTTCCCTTTAAGGACAGTATTGGTGACTGGAAACTTACTGCTGAGGAACCTCTTGAATTTTTGCAGACAATGGCTGGTATGACACTGCTTGAAATTCCTTTTAGCATCGGAGGCTGTAGCTGTGAATGACCAAAGCCACACTGGAATTACAAAGGAAAGTCAGAGGATATGGCATTCATATTCTTCAACACTGGTAGAATCATAGATACCAGGGTTGGAAGGGACCTCAGAAGTTCACCAAGGCCAACCTCCTGCTTGAAGCAGGACCAAATCCCACAGAGATTTTTGCCCCAGATCATTAAATGCCCCCACTCAAGGACTGAACTCACAACCCTGGGTTTAGCATATCCATGCTCAAACCACTGAGCTATCCCTCCCCTCATAGTAGCCATAACAATTCTCAGAGTGTGATCTATGGTTCATCAAGTCCTTCTTGGGGGTCTAGAGAATTAAAAAATTTGCACAGCAATGAGGATCAGGGGTTTGTGAAGAAGGGCCGTACAGGGCCACTGGCACCTACCATATGCTGCTCTTGCACTGGGACAATGTGTTCTCTCTGAAAAAGTTTGCCAACCACTGAGCTTCAGAAAAAGATACTGCCAGAGATAAGTCTAGCAGAGTCCCTACTGAGCTGGCTCTCTTTTGGTTCATCGAGCAAAACAATGGTGCTATCACCTTGAGGGGCCCAATTTGGGCTAGCTCTATAAAGGGATTTAGGCACCTAAGTCCAAAAGTTAGAGTCTCAAAACCCTTGCTTATCTGCCACCTAACCTTGTAGGTGCTTAAAGTCTCTAGGCATCTAAGCTTCCACTGGTGGTCATGCACAAACCCACCCATATCCTGACAATGGCTAAGCCTAAGCCTTCCCCTTACAATCTCACTTGCGGTTAGATAGGAGGAGGAGTCAAGAGGTCTGAAGGAATTCAGATATTAAATTGCAAAACTGCTATCCATGCCTCTGTACCCAATGACCGGCAGATCGCTCATGTAATGATGATTTAAAAAAAAAGACTCCAGAGGCAATCCTGGCAATTACAGGCCAGTAAACCTAACTTCAGTACCAGGCCAATTGGTTGAAACTACAGTAAAGAACAGAATGATCAGACGCAGATTAACACAATTTGTTGGGGGAAGAGTCAACAACTTTTGTAAAAGGAAATGTTGTGTCATAAATCTATTCGAATTCTTTGAGGGAGTCAACAAAACTGGAGACAAGGGGATCCGGTAAATGTAGTGTACTTGGAATTTCAGAAAAGCTATGAACTTACTAATATACCATGTTAAGAAAGTACAGGACCAAATTCTCAGCTGATATGAATCAGCATATGTTGATTTACTCCAGCGGAGGCTCTGACATTTTGTTTGTTTGTTTGTTTGTTTTGGTGCGCATGAGATGGGATACACTCCGGGTTTTACTCTGAACATAAATAGCAGGAGCATAGTGACCTCTTAGTTGTTTGGCCTTAATTTCTTGACTGCAGCTGTATGCTTCAATCATGTCTAGGTAGAATATCAGGTCTTGCATCTGAAGAAGTGAGGTTCTTACCCACGAAAGCTTATGCTCCCAGTACTTCTGTTAGTCTCAAAGGTGCCACAGGACCCTCTGTTGCTTTTTACAGATTCAGACTAACACGGCTACCCCTCTGATAAGTAGAATATACCTCCTTGGAAGACCACTAGGCACTGATTGTCCTGGAATGTTGCTTTGTGGTGGTGGTGCACCAAGGGCAGTGAGAGACTGGCTGTGAAATAGTTAAAAGTTCACAATATCATTTTAAAAAGTTTTGGTGTAAAGACTTCATTAAAACGTAGTGACACTCCACTGGGAGCTCATCTGGCCCCGGGGCCATTTGCTGTTGAAGATCTTTAATAGCCAGCTCAGTTTCCTCCTGTATGATTGGTTCCTCCAATATATTCCTATTAATTTGACTGAGCTTGGAGACAGGAAGGAAATTTAAAAACCTCTGTAAGTTACCGGCACCTTTTGGGATCTCTGGCATACAGAGTTTGATAAATCTTGACAAATTCAGACTTGGGGGTAGAGTTTTCAAAGGGGACTGGGTGTTAATGGGTGTCATTTGGCTAACCCCCTGAAGAATGATTTCAAAGTTTACCCCTCACTGTCTGGATCTTTTATGAGGCCAAGTTGCTGTCTCCCAGAATAATTTGCCTTTATTTGAACCCACATAATTCACTGATATTCTGCCAGCTTGTACTGCCGAAGAACTATTTGACTTGGAGATTACGGACTAGGTCCGCAGCTGATGTAAATTGCATGGTTCTTGATTTCAATGGAGCAACACTGATTTACACTAGTTGAGAATCTGGCCCTTTACTTCTTCCTTCCCTTCATCTGCTGTCACTTATTTTCCCAGTGAGTTTCTATTTCAGAATTAGTTGAGGATAGCTTGTTCACCCTAAAGGTAGACAGATATGGTTGTGTGCATCTACCTAATTGCTCTAGGGGCCTAACTTGTGAATCAACTATTCTTCAGGGGCACTATGCAGAAATGACCCTTTGGCATGCCCTGTCATGACTGGACGTGCCGTGGCAGGCTCCCCTTCTCTAGTGCCCCCTGCCGATGGTCACCCTGGGCCTGCAGCAGTCTGCCTCTCTTCATGGCTCAGCCCTCTAGCCACATCAGGCTTAGTCCCACCCTTTCTGAGGTAACAAAGTCCAATGCAAACAAATGTCTTATCCCTCCATCTGGTCTGCTGCCCCTGGATTCTGGGCCCAATGGTCCATACACCCGTTACTCGGGGCTTCCAGTAGTCCATTTCCCCTTCACGCCACTTTGCCAATGAGCAGCTCATACAGAAACCCAAGCCTGTCCTCTGTAGTGGCTTCCAACCAAGCCTATCAGCAGGCCTTTTGCACAGCCTCTCTGCAGTCACACTGCATTCAGGGCCCGGATTGGCAGGGCTTCCCCAGTAAATCCCAAACCAAAAATATAAACAAACCCATTTCTGCTCCCTTTGGGCCTGACATTTCATGCTTCTTAACTTCCTCTCTGCTCTGTTCCCCTACTGATCACCTCCCAGGACTCTCTCCCTGGAAATCCAGATCCTGCCCTTTTATCAGCATTCACCACCACAGCCGTCTCCACGGTGTAACAGGGTGCCACTCACCTCATGCGAGCACCTTCTAGCCAGGCCTGCACTCTTCTCAGCTTGTGCTGTTCGTGGTGCCCACTGCCGGTCATTCTGGTCTTCTCAGATGGGCCAGTAGTGACTCACCCCTCCGGCCGAGTTACACCTGGTCTGTGTGAACCACAAACAGAACAAACCCCTTCCGAGGTACAGGTCCAACAGGGCCTTCCACGGTGCCCTCAACAATATCTTTATCTGTAGCCCTGTCCCTGGGCTCAGGCCTCAGTTACTATCACCGAACCCTCCATTACTAATGTTGACAGCCCCGCTGTGGGCCAGGTTTCAATGGTCTCTCGACCTTGGAATGGGCTGTGCCCCCAGAGCTTCCTTCCTGGAGACTTATCGCCTTTGGCAGCCTGTCTCTGACCCCAGCTCTGCAGCCGAGTCACTCTTCACATTAGTCCCCTTCCAGGAATGTAGATCAAAATCCACAAATGCTGACCCTCTTCTGGGTCTTCAGAATCTTTCTCCCCCCTTCCCATGTGGCCCCTTCCCCTTCGGCTTTGCCCTTACTTTAAGCTTCTTCCAGCTTAAGTCACGGCAGCCAGTCAGGAACTCTTTCTAGCTCCCCTGGCCCCTGCCAGCACCTGCTCTGTCCCTGGTACTGTAGGTCCTTCAGCCAGCCTTGTTCCTCTAACTCTAGGCAGCAACACTTTTAACTGGGCCTGCAATACTCTGATTGGCTGCTCCCTGCAGCCTCTCCCTGATTGGCTGCTTCCCCCGCAGTGTCTCTATGCAGTCTGGAAGACCCACCTCTATTGCTCTTTCTGGGGTGGGATGTGGTAGGACCCACAAGGCCTGGTACACTCCATCACGCACTCCCATGTCTCTCGTCCTTCTGCTAGACTTTTCTACTCAAGGAAGAATCCCATGGCTAACCCTCCCCCTGGTCTTCCTCTATGACTCTCCTGGTCTTTTTCTCTAGTCCCAGACAGCAAATACAGAGTTCTTCACTCTTTTCTTACTACCCTCCCTCTCCTCCAGACTTCCTGTCATTAAACTAAAATCCCAGCTGGGATTCATCTTTAATTAAGGTGGAGCCAGTGGGGTTAATAGGGCCATATTAAACCTTTCAGGGCCAGGATAGGATATATACCCCATTACAGCCCCTTTGGTTTATGTTTTTTCTTATGTTTATTGTGGTAATATCTAGTAGCCCCAGTCCTGGGCCAGGCTCCTGTTGTGCAAGGTGCTGTACAAACAGCAAACAAGAAAAGAGACTGTAAGGTCTGTGGGGTAGGAACAACGTATAAATCAAGAGACAGACAGGGGAGCATCAGGGAACAATGAGACCATACTGGCTGCAGGTGTCTCAACACACTAGCTGCCTACCATTGTCAATGCAGGCATCATGGCAATGGAGTTTTAAGCAGCAATGTCAAGGAGGTAGCTGATCTATGCCTGAAGGAGTGCATTTTAACATGATTTTGAAAGTATGGTAGTGGTGCAAATGAGTCACCAAGAGAACAGATTGTCAGGGCAGATCGTAGCTACCAAAAACTGGTTCATTGTGAAATTCAATGTTAAGGCTGATGTAGCTTTCCAGGCTGACACAGCAGTTTGTTTTAGGAGACCTTGTGTGCCAGGCGAGTGGAATAACAGAAGTGAGCCCTGCACAGTGGATCTGAGAGAGAGAATGCCATCTGCTGAATATCTCCTGTATCCCACTCCTTTCTATGAACTGCAGCCTTGTTTCTGAGGCCACACCTTCACTGGAGAGGGTGGCAGCTGCTTACAATGTGTGGAAGGGGCATGGTCAAGAAGTTCAGCTCTTCTGCACTTCAATATTCTTAATACAGGCATGTTATTGGGCACTGGGGTATCAATATTTGAAACAAGTCTGCAGCTCAGCGGAATAACAGGCGCTCTAGAGTGGAAGAGCTCTGTGGAGTGTCATACGCAGATAGTCATCCTAGATGACCTACTTGTCCTGTATTGCACAAAGCAAGGACAGTTCAATACGTCTTTATGGTCTTTCCCCAGAAGAATCTGCAGCACCTTTCTATGGCAACAGCAAAAAGAAAGGGACAGTATATTACAAATATGAGCATCGCTCCTAGTTTGTATGCAGAGGAGCAACTTCAGTTTTCCGGGAGAGATTCTGTACTGCAACTTTAAGAGGCCTAGCACAGAGCAAACAGAACTGCAGCCCAGGGCAAGCAGGGAGGAGGTGGAGGATATGGTCACCTTAAGCCACCTTTGCCCCCTCCTGATCCTGGGCTGCTCTGGGGCTAGTCTATGATATGACAGCCTCCTCTGCAATACCACAGACCTCTACAGGGCTGTGAGGGGAGGCAGCTTTGAAGCTGTCTTCTCCCAGCTGGATATGGGCTTTTTGGGCTCCCATTGCATTACTCCAGCCCTTTTACTGGGCATAAAGGGGTCACGGCATGGCTGAGGATGTGACCTTCTGTGTACAAGTGCACACCAAAGTGATTGTACCTCATTCCTGAGGGATCACCAGCATGCCTAGTTCTCAGCTGTCCCTGCAGCTACGTGCTGGCGCACCCGCTGATATAGGCAAAGGTCAGTGCCTGAAGAATATGCAAGTTTCTGAGTCTCACCAGGATTTACTCAGACCCAAGCACTGAGGACAAGATACCCCCTTTGTGGGACCACACTTAGTCACTCCTGTTACAGAGCACACCCACTTTCAGTCAGCTTCTTCCCAGCTAGCCCCTTTTTATTCATTTCTCTCACCTCAGAGGAGTTAACAGCTGCTGTCCTCATTCTCCACCATCTGAAAGAGTTCCTATCTCTAGGATCACCTCCTTTCCACTGAGCTCTGGCAGCATTTATCAGGCACAGGTGCTTTTCTTAATGGATTTCTGGCAGGCGTTGTGGGAGGAGTGAGTCCTAAGGAGGCATCTGATTCAGAGGACAGGAGTCGCTTGGTATTTCATATGTAGTGAAGGCTGCCATGGGAGTGTCAGAGAAATGGAGAAAGGAGGCATCAGGGCTGGTATCACCGGCAGAACAGAGGTGACATGATCAGAGAAATATAAACTAGGTAGGTATCCTATAACTGCCTACCCCAGAGTTTCTTGCTCCTTCCTCTGAAGCATCTGGTACCAAGCATGGTCGGAAACAGGATACAAGGCGAGATGGATCTTCTTCAGTCTGCTGATTAGTTTAGTCTGGCAGTTCGGAGGATAAATACCTCTGGGCTGAAGTGGTGAAGATGTAAACTAGTTCAAATAGCAGTTCAGTGGCACCTGTCCACCGCCGAAAAGCTTTGTCTACACTGGAGTGGCATACACAGTGCATGTGGCTACATGCCACAGTGAGTAGCAGGCTGCTTCTGCCCTGCGGTGAGTAGCTCCATGCAGGCTCTGGAAATGGGAAGGCAGCGGGACCCTACTGTGCTAAGAATAGCGGGGAGGCACTTGCTCAGGCATTTAGAGAGCGATGTTGGGTTTATTCCCTAAGGTGCCGGCATATATTTATTCTACTCAGCAACATGCCTCCCTGTCTACACTGCTATTTCTAACCATGCTAGGAGTATGTGCAGTGTTTGTACTCTACATACCAGACAGCCTAAGATGCAATACGGTGAGTAGCCTGCTCCTTAGAGAGGTAAATACAGGTTCTCACTGTGCAATATAAGGGGCACTGGCTGCACAGAGAATCACTCTTCAATGAAGAAAACGAAATGTGAAGAGAGACAGTGATCATTACATACAAATATCTGCCTGACTCAGCTACCAGCAAAGTATGCAACCAGGCGACTTAATGTGAAATATGGATCTTGATCAGCAAATTATCTAGCGTGAACATTAAAATATGCAATCTGATCTCTGAGGTGTATTAAATATTAAAGTCTGAATTTTGATTGTTAAAGAATCTTTACTGAACAACTCAATTATGCACCTGGGATGACTTTTGTTCGAGCAGCACATTGTAATTTGAAGGTGGCTTTTCTGAGTCTTGTGTGGTAATATGAAGATTGTGTCCCCTCCCCTGCAGGTTACAGCATGACTTTGCATCTGCTTTCACTGTATGGTGAGTATGGAGTGGAGTTTTAATAAGATCAGGTGTGTAACTTACAGATTTGCAGCTGAAAGCATACCACAGGGCTGCTGTATGTCTCCTTCATCCTCTCTCTGGCTTAGCTCTTATCATATTCTGTTTCTTCAGACTTCAGAATAATAAAAACCTAGACGGACAGAACTGCTTTTATTGATAGGTGAATGAGTCAATACCTAAACTGAATATACACATTCTAGGAACCCCTGAGAATGGCCCAGCTGACGTGTTTTATCTCGATATTGTAAAAGTTCTAAATACTGGGATTCAATTACAGAGGTACTGCTACTGAGCTCAGGGCCCCTTCCAACCAGTCCCTGTTCACTCACGTGGTAGGGACAGTGCCTGCCTTATAGAATTTACCATCTAAACAGAGGCACAGAGAAGGGAAGTGAAATGCTCACAGTTGCTCAGTAGATGAATAGCAGAGCTAAGACCAGTACACAGGTCTTCTGAGCTTTAGGCTGGTGCTCTAGCCACTGGGCAATGCTACCCTTGGCTTAAATAAGCTAAATGGGCATGAATTCATTTCTGACTGTGGTGTGAATGAGTTGCAGACATAAAGCTGGATTAATAGCAAGCTGCAATATTCCAGAGGACAAATTCTCATCTCCATTATACCATTGGGTGACCCTATTTCACCCCGGAAGGAAAGGAGGACGTGGAGCTATGGCCCGGCGCTCTCCACACGGACCTGTGTAGTAGTGCTAGAACCTTTGGGAGGGCAGAGCTGGGGGCAATCTGTGCCTCTGGGCCATCCTAATGGATGGTGCAGGGTGCACAACCCCATGTACCTTGAGTGTGCCATTTGCTATAGTTTGAGTGTGTCACCAGTTGCGGTGCAGTTCCACTCTGCCTCCTGCTCAGGGCTTTGTGCACAATCTAGGTTTGCTCCTATATAGGAAATTCCTATCTGCATCCAGACGAAACTCATTTGCAACATTATGAACTTCATAAGTTGTCTCTCCTCCTTCCTGTCCCCACAACATTAGCATCCCTTTGTTATTTCCCACTAGGTCCTGAGTTGTTGCTATATTGTTTTCTACTGGCTTGACTATTGCCCCCCGTTACCTCCCTTCATGTTTTCCCCCAGTATGCTTTAGTGCTGGCTAAATTATCTGGATTTTTGTCTGCTGTGCCTCTCTACTATTGTCTTCTTTGAAGTCAACTGTGGCTTGCCCAGAGGAATACTTTGAGAGAATAAAGGGACAATTTCGAAGTAATAATAGAGCGGTCTTTGGCTACTACTACTACAGAAACAAAAACAAACACCACAATATATAGGCATAAAAGAAATGTTTTTCCCCAATCGCACCCACTTTCAGTGCAATGTCCTTCAACGGCAAACTGCTCCCCTTGGACTTACTATCAACACTGCTTGGGAGATGGAGTAGATCTATTCTAGTCTCTGTAGCTTCTTATCCCACCCTCATCACCGTAGTATGAGTATCTGCCAATAGTGCACTAAGTGACATGATTAACATCGGTCATGTGTCCTTCCTTCTGTCTCCCTCCCGCCCAGCGGAGAAGTGTGTGTGCAGTGGTTTTGTTTTCATAGGGTTTTATTTTTGTTATGAAAATGCAGTGCCCTGTGTTTATATTAGAGAAGGCAGGTCAAAGAAGTTCCCCTTGCACTTGGGGCAGAAGGTGGTGAGGTTTGGGATGGTCCTTAGTTCCTGGGGGAGCTGGATCCATGGTCCGGGCCGGTCCCCGAAGAAAGCTCTGTGTCCTGCACAGATGAGCCTCACGCTTGGTCCCATTGTGCCCGAGGAGCAGAGTTATCAACCACAGTCTTCATCTTGAAGCTTTAGGCAGTTTTTAGATATGCTAGACCCAAGCCATGGAGCGCCTTGAAGATAAGTACTATGACAACACTGCAGACTGGGAAGAATAGTCACTCATCCAACAAAGACTCACAAGGGCGTGCATGCAGGCCCCATTCCCTGTATAAAGGCATCACTGGGTGGGTAGGATTGAGGTGCGGGTTTTGGGAAGATGTTCTGTCACAAGGCCTTTTGGCTGGGGAGGGATTTTGAGCGGACAGAAAGCTACATAGCTTACTGAGGGTCTCTAAAGTTTTGAATAGTTCTGTGTACTGGTCTTAGCTCTGCCATTCATCTACTGAGCAGCCGTGAGCAATTCACTACCCTTCTCTGTGCCTCTGTTTACACAGTAAATTCTATAAGGCAGGCACTGTCCCTACCACGTGAGTGAACAGGGACTGGTTGGAAGGGGCCCTGATCTCAGTAGCAGAACCTCTGTAATCGAATCCCAGTATTTAGAACTTTTACAATATCGAGATAAAACACGTCAGCTGGGCCATTCTCAGGGGTTCCTAGAATGTGTATATTTAATTTAGGTATTAACTCATTCACTTATCAATAAAAACAGTTCTGTCTGTCTATGTTCCCTCAGCACTATTCCTACATGTAGATCGGGGTGAGCAAACTATGGCCCACGGACCAGATCCAGCCTGCCAGCCATTTAAATTCAGCCATCGAGCTCCCGCTGGGGAGTAGGGTTGGGGGCCGCTCCACATGGCTCCTGGAAGGAGCGACATAGTCACCCTCCAGCTCCTACACACAGGGGCAGCCAGGCAGCTCCGCTCTGCACGCTGCCCCCATCCCAAGCGCAGACCCCACATGGTCCCATTGGCCGGGAACCACAGCCAATGGGAGCTGCAGGGGCAGTGCCTGTGGACAGGGCAATGCGCAGAGCCGCCTGGCCGCGCCTCCGCATAGGAGCCAGAGGGGGGACATGCTGCTGCTTCTGGGAGCCGCTTGAGGTAAGCGCCCAGGGCCAGCTCTAGGTTTTTTGCTGCCCCAAGCAAACAAAATTTTGGCTGCCCTCCCCCCCCACACACACACACCCTCCTGCCGCCCCAGCCCTGGGTCACTGGTAACTCGCTCCCAGGGTGGGTCATTCAGCAGGAATTTTGGATGTGCACAGAACACAGACAGGATTGGTTCCCATATGGTTACAGAACTGCAGTAAAGTGGAACAATTTTCAGCTTGTGTGACTGGAGGATATCTGGATGCATATTATAAGACTGTCCTACATAAATGAGGAAAAGTTGAGGTGCCTTTATTATTCTTTTGTTCCACTCTTTGTTTCGATGGGGAATTTGCCAATGCAATATCACTGTCTTCCTTTTAAACAAATAAAACTAAAACTTAAAAAAAATAATAATAATAATAAAAAGCAATGGCTGTTGAAAACAGCAATTCCAGTCCTAATAACCACTGGGAAGCATTTCTTGCTCAATTTATTCTACTTTTTCTACAGCAAGTTACAGTGGATCGGTATATTTGATTTGGGGGAAATGAAGTAACAGCTGCCCAAATTGAGCTTGAGCACTCCTGAATTTTGAGGTGTTCAAATCTGGAAGGCAGGTGCTAGATTCTCTTTCTGAATATTAGCTAAATCTGGAAAGGAAAAGTCAATTTCTGCTTCCATGGCTCAGAAGTGCCTGGTACTGTATGTAAAGCTGCCCAGGTCCAGAACCTCCCCTCCTTTACTTTTCATTTTAAATTCTAGTGGGATCCACGTATCTCCCTTACTAGGCTTCAGATAGAGAGGTGCACTGTCCATTTAGTCCCCCCAATTCCTTCTTTGGGGGAGAGCCCAGGGCTGGGGAGGCAGGAAGTGTGGGAAGAGCCCAGGGCTGGGGCGGCGGGGGGTGTGGATGGGGGCCAGAGCTGGGGCGGCAGGGGGTGCGGGTGCGGGGAGAAGAGCCCAGGGCTGGGGTGGCAGGAGATGCAGGTGGGGGAAGGGTGCAGGTGGGGGCCAGGGCTGGGGCAGCAGAGGTTGTGGGTGGGGGAGAGTCCAGGGCTGGGGCAACACGGGGGTGCAGGGGGAGCCCAGGGCTGGGGTGGGGGGGCAGCAAAACACCTAGACCTGGCTCTGTCCCTACCATTCACAGCAAGCTGCAGCATGAGGTTTCAGTTTCACACTCCTTCCCCCACCCTTTCCTCTTGCTAGTGGCCAGGGGAATGCTGGGAAATGTAGTTCTTTCCCTGCTCCGGGGCTGGCTCTATAGGCAGGGAGCTAACCAAGGAACTACAGCTCCCTGGGACCCCTGTTGGTTCTCAGCTCCCAGGCTGGATTCTTGTGCCCCTGCAAATTTGCCGCCCCAAGCAACTGCTTGCTTTGCTGGTGCCTAGAGCCGGCCCTGTAAGCACCGCCCGGAGCCTGCACCCCTGAGCCTCTCCATGTGCCCCAAGCCTCCCCCCCCCCCCAGCCCTGAACCCCCTCCCACCCTCCAAACACCTCGATCCCAGCCCGGAGCGCGCTCCTGCACCCCGTACCCCTCATCCCCAGCCATACCCCAGAGCCCGCACCCCCAGTTGGAGTCCTCACCCCCACACACACCCCACTTTCCCACCCCAGCCTGTAGCCCCCTCCTGCACCCTGAACTCCTCATTTCTGCCCCCCCCCCAAAGCCTGCCCCCCCCAACCAGAGCTCTCACCCCCTCCCGCATCCCAACCCCAATTTCGTGAGCATTCACGGCCTGCCATACAATTTCTATGCCCAGATGTGGCCCTTGGGCCAAAAAGTTTGCCCACCCCGCTGTAGATTGTCACAGTGAAGCCGGAAGCTCTGCTTAGCTGGCTGAGTCACTCTTAGGCTAAACTCATTGGCCTGTTCATTCATATTTGCCATCCACAGACAGGTATTGATTACTGCAACTGTGTTTGTTATTCATAAGTAGCCAAGGAGTAGTCAAGCAAATCATAGGCAAGGAGTTTGTGAACTGATTACCCTGACTACTCACTACTATCCATGTCTGGCTCCCTGACTGGATGAGGGAGCATTTATTAAAAGGTGAATAAAAAAAGGATATAGATACGATGGAGTTGGAAGACACAAGAAATATCTACATAAATAGATGGACAGAGTGCCTGGTCCTATCTTTAGAGTTAAAGCTGTGTGGCCCTAGACCTGGACAAATAATGGATTTTCTCATTTACAGGGGGAAAAATATGTGTTGAACAGAAGACTTTGACATGTTCAGTGAATAGAAAAACTCATTTGAACTAAACATTTTGTTTGACGTAAAGCAGACTGTTTCATTTTGAGAATTTTAAACTTTTTTTAAATATAAAAAAGGAAATTTCAAAATGAAAAGTCATTTTCAACAGAAACATTGCAATGTTTCATTTTGAAAATGTTGAAAGAAAACCTTTCAATCTTTTCAGAATTTTAGTACAGTTTTTTTTCCTCTGACCAAAACAAATTCAGCTAAATCAATATGAATTTGATGAATGATTTGGTGTCCCTAAATCTCGAATTTTTACCAAAAAAAGTTGTGGTCACAAAATTTTGCCCAGCTCTACTTAGTACCTCACAGACAGAACAAAGAACAAGTGATGAAGAGTGAATGACAAATAATAAATACCAAATAGCTTTGTTTAGGCACACATCCAGTTATATGCAAGCAAAAAAAATGTGTATCAGAGAATAGCTATTCCCTGAACATTCATTGGAAGAAAAAACTCAGTAAAAGGAAATAAATCTGGATGATCCAAGAAGCTGGCCAGAACTCAAATGCTATTTGCTGACTTTGTAGTGGCATTTTTTGGATTTTGCTTGGATATGGTAATGCTACAGTTGGTATGATTTTTCCCCCTTGTAGTCAGAGAAGGGTAAGAACGACTGAAATAGGGGAAAGGAGATGAGTGTTGACAGCCCCAAGCACTTGCCAAACGCTGACAAACAGCATGAGTCAGGACTTTAAAAAAATGAGATTTAAAAAGTAGTAAATTTTAGATCCTTTTTTTTTTTGTCTTCTGATTTCTGAGCCTTTAAGTGCCCTGGATCAAGCTATTAAGCTTTCTGGAGAGGGCCAGAAATTTACTAAAAAAAAGCTGATATTTTCACATAGTCCCATGACTCCAGGAGCTGTAGCTTTAGGAAAGACATCAAGTATTGAGAGACTCATGGTAAAACCACTAGGCAACAATGAGATTATTTCAGTCTGGAATTCATAACTGAGCAGGGGATATTGTGGTGTGCACTAAACTGCTCAAAACTCAAGCACAGAAGACTGGTATGGGCCTGATTCCCATTTGTATTAGATTTCCTTTGCACCATGTAAGGGACCGAAAAGTGGACTTGCTTACCTTCACATCCACTTGAAGACTCCTTAATACTGCCAAAGAGGTATCAAGGAACATTAATGAAAATTGGGCTCTACAGTTCAGTACTTTGGCAAAGGTTCTGAATGTTGAGATTATATTAATGCATTAAAAACGTCACTCAAATCCCTTCAGCTATCAAACTATTTGGGAGAGGAGCTTTCAATATTTGGTGGAACTCCACAAAGTCATTTTCAAGAATGAAATCCGTGTTCAGTAGTCAAATGTGCATTAATTTAGTAATACCCTAAGCAGGTCAGGTTTTCTAATTACCTACACGTATTTGTGCAATAGCAGATGGTAACCAGATAAGCTAGATGCTGCAATCCTTTTCTATCTCCTCCAGTTTCATAATTCTGAGAACAAGATACTTTTTAATTTTAAACTAGATTGGGATTCTGGATCTCATTACAGATTTCTTTAAGATTCCCTGCTGTTAAGCGCAGTCTCCGATGAAATATTTTGCATCTTTAATGTTGAAGAATTCCTAGTGTAATATTCTTTACAGGTTCTGCGGCTGTTACTGGAAAGAATTAGTTATAGATGATTTTTTTTTAATCCTTATTTCGAATGTTTTTATATGAAAATAATCTTTTTATGGTAGCTAGTCAGGAGTAGGAGCATAAAACAACTGGAGTAATAAAAAAATGCATTTGGTGCACTGTTCTATTCCACTGTGACATTCTTAGATAAGAATGACAGGCCTTGAATGGGAGAAAATGAACCAAATCTTCAGCTGGTGTAAATCAATATTGGCCCATTGAAGTCAATGGGGCTAAGCCAATTTATGCCGAATGAGGATTTACCCCACTATTTTTTCTGCAGACTTCTCACCTTAAGGAGTGAACCCATCATGCTGAGCATGTCAGAATATGGAAATGACACTGCCAGTGAAAAATCGAGATGCTGCAGGAAATGAATGTTACTTTTCCCTCTGATAGGATGTTTTCATTGGTGGGGGGAAAAGGGTGTGCTCTTAACTCGTTAGATAACTCGGGTTAAAACAGCAGTGAAGACATGACCGCTCATCTTTTAATTCATGTTAGCAATTTGAGTTCAACCCCACGCTCGCCTATAGACTATAACTTAGACTACTAGTCCCAGTGAAAAGCCTAAATACCATTAAACATGTCACCCAAAGTGAGTTGCCAAAGGTCACACAGGAAGTCTGTGGGGAACCAAACCCAGATCTAAGTTCCTAACCAGTGCACCATCCTAACAAATAAGTGAGTAAAATATACATTAAACTCTCTTGAGAAGGCTGTCAGTTTTGTTAATTTTTAAAAAGCAGGTATTGCTGACCTGAATAATCATAATGGGTATAACACAATTATTGTTTTGCTAAAATAATGGAGGACCCCTTTAGCCAGATAAATACTTTAGGAAATCAACACAGATAAGTTATTAGAATAACCCGCTGTGCAAGGGAAATTTCCCACTTTTGACAGGCTGGCATAACAAAAACAAAAATAAAAATCTGCCTCTTCCTAGCAAGTAGGCAGGAGCCCTGGGACATGCCGCATTTCAAATATTGATCTGAAGAAATGGAAATAGGGAAGAAGAGAAGAATACCTATTGTGTGCTGTGGCTGGCAGTTGGAAGCTGTGAGCTTCAAAGGAAGGTCAGAAGACTAGAAGCCTCTGGTAATTGGCTGAGCCTTAATCAGTGGGCGGGGCATTCACCCACGCCAGGGCTTTATAAAGCAGCGCACAAGGATCTTTTGCGAACAGGGGCTGCTAACAGGGAATTTCGCAAGGGAGTTTGGAAGGGGAGCAGGAAGGGAGCGCGGGTCCCTTGCCAGTTCTATCTTTTACCCTTTATTCCCCTTAAAACCTATAGCCCAAACTACATTCAAAACTTCTTGCTTTAAACAACCCCTTCATTAACTAGGAGACAATGTAGGCAGAAGCCCAGCTGCAGAGTGGGGGCTATCCAGTTTATTGCACTGAGTGTAGCATGTATGATTACCTGCCCCGTGGGCGGGTGGCATACGTGTGCATTCAGTGCAAGGAGCTCCTGGCCCTCAGAGACCACGTACGGACTTTGGATGCCAGGGTGGCGGAACTGGAGGAGCTAAGGGAGGCAGAGAGGTATGTTGATGAGGCTTTCCGGGACACTGTAGAATTGTCCCACCTCCGGTCAGACAGCCCCTGCGCTGTTGAGGAGGATGAAAGGCCCAGGGAAGCAGAGCAGTCAACGGGAGCAGAGGGAAACCTTCCCATAGTTGGGACCCTCCTTCCAGACGGTGCTGGGGTTACCTCTCGCACTGAGGTTACCTCTCCAGGGGAGGGAACTCCAGTTGCTAGGAAAAGGCAGGTATTAGTATTGGGAGATTCGATCATTAGAAACGTAGATAACTGGGTTTGTGATGACCGGGAGAACCGTATGGTGACTTGCCTGCCTGGTGCAAAGGTTGCGGATCTCTCGAGGCATCTAGACAGACTTATGTGTAGTGCGGGGGAGGAGCCGGTGGTTGTGGTACATGTAGGTACCAATGACATAGGGAAGGGTAGGAGAAATGTCCTGGAGGCCAAATTTAGGCTGCTAGGGAAGAGACGGAAATTCAGGACCTCTATGGTGGCATTCTCAGAAATGCTCCCAGTTCCACGCGCAGGGCCAGGTAGGCAGGCAGAGCTTCAGAGTCTCAATGCGTGGATGAGACGATGGTGTAGAGAGGAGGGGTTTACATCCATTAGGAACTGGGGAAACTTCTGGAATGGGGGGAGCCTATACAGGAAGGATGGGCTCCACCTAAACCAAAGTGGAACCAGACTGCTGGCACTAAACATTAAAAAGGTTGTAGAGCAGTTTTTAAACTAGGAGATGGGGGAAAGCCGACCGCTGCAGAGGAGCATGTGGATCGGACAGAGACTTCTCTTAGGGGAGAGTCTAATGATAGAGAATCTCCAGGTTATAGTCAGGAGCAGAGGATGGAAGAGGATAAAGTAGGGGCCAGATCAGATGATAAACATTCACCTAAAGAATCTGATACATCAGAAAAGGGCAGACAAATAAACAGTGACAAGTTTTTAAAGTGCTTGTACACAAATGCTAGAAGTCTAAATAATAAGATGGGTGAACTAGAGTGCCTCGTGATAAAGGAGGATATTGATATAATAGGCATCACAGAAACCTGGTGGACTGAGTGCAATCAATGGGACACAATCATTCCAGGGTACAAAATATATCGGAAGGACAGAACAGGTTGTGCGGGGGTGGGGAAGGTTGCACTATATGTGAAAGAAAATGTACAATCAAATGAAGTAAAAATCTTAAGCAAATCCACATGTTCCATAGAATCTCTATGGATAGAAATTTCATGCTCTAATAAGAATATAACATTAGGGATCTATTATCGACCACCTGACCAGGACGGTGATAGTGATGATGAAATGCTAATGGAAATTAGAGAGGCTATCAAAATTAAGAACTCAATAATAGTGGGGGATTTCAATTATCCTCATATTGACTGGGAACATTTCACTTCAGGACGAAATGCAGAGATAAAATTTCTCGATACTTTAAATGACTGCTTCATGGAGCAGCTGGTACGGGAACCCACAAGGGGAGAGGCAACTCTAGATTTAGTCCTGAGTGGAGCGCTGGAGCTGGTCCAAGAGGTAACTATAGCAGGACCACTTGGAAATAGTGACCATAATACAATAGCATTCAACATCCCTGTGGTGGGAAGAACATCTGAACAGCCCAACACTGTGGCATTTAATTTCAAAAGGGGGAACTATGCAAAAATGAGGGGGTTAATTAAACAGAAGTTAAAAGGTACAGTGACTAAAGGAAAATCCCTGCAAGCTGCATGGGTGCTTTTTAAAGACACCATAATAGAGGCCCAACTTCAATGTATACCCCAAATTAAGAAACACAGTAAAAGAACTAAAAAAGAGCCACCGTGGCTTAACAACTGTGAGGAACTGGGACTGTTCTTACTGTGGTCTTTGAATGCTGACAGGGGAGTGTGGATAGGATAGTCTGCATTGGGGGATGGGAGACTGACCTACAGAGAATACCTGAGCATGTAACATGAGAACCCAGGAAGGGGTTAGAGGCCAGGTGACACCTTTGCCCAGGAAACTGAACAAAGGCTGTGGGAGGGGTTGCTGAAGGCAGAGTTTCAGGAGCTGGCTGGAGAGATGGCTGGGAGGCAGATGGGGCTCTGACCTCGCAAGGGGGCTGGGGTGCCCTGAGACCCCAAGATGGACCCACCTGAGGGGGGTCCTGCTGTCTGTGCCTGCAAGACCTGTCTTGGACTCTATTCCTGTCGTCTAAATAAACCTTCTGCTTTACTGGCTGGCCGAGAGTCATGGTGAATCGCAGGAAGCCGGGGGTGCAGGGCCTTGTGTCCCCCCACACTCCGTGACAATAACCATGTAAAAGAAGCAGCGAGAGATAAAAAGACTTCCTTTGAAAAGTGGAAGTCAAATCCTAGTGAGGCAAATAGAAAGGAGCATAAACGCTGCCAAATTAAGTGCAAGAATGTAATAAGAAAAGCCAAAGAGGAGTTTGAAGAACAGCTAGCCAAAAACTCCAAAGGTAATAACAAAATGTTTTTTAAGTACATCAGAAGCAGGAAGCCTGCTAAACAACCTGTGGGGCCCCTTGATGATCGAGATACAAAAGGAGCACTTAAAGACGATAAAGTCATTGTGGAGAAACTAAATGGATTCTTTGCTTCAGTCTTCACGGCTGAGGATGTTAGGGAGATTCCCAAACCTGAGCTGGCTTTTGTAGGTGACAAATCTGAGGAACTGTCACGGATTGGAGTGTCACTAGAGGAGGTTTTGGAATTAATTAATAAACTTAACATTAACAAGTCACCGGGACCAGATGGCATTCATCCAAGAGTTCTGAAAGAACTCAAATGTGAAGTTGCAGAACTGTTAACTAAGGTTTGTAACCTGTCCTTTAAATCAGCTTCTGTACCCAATGACTGGAAGTTAGCTAATGTAACGCCAATATTTAAAAAGGGCTCTAGAGGTGATCCCGGGAATTACAGACCAGTAAGTCTAACGTCGGTACCGGGCAAATTAGTTGAAACAATAGTTAAGAATAAAATTGTCCGACACATAGAAAAACATAAACTGTTGAGCAATAGTCAACATGGTTTCTGTAAAGGGAAATCGTGTCTTACTAATCTATTAGAATTCTTTGAAGGAGTCAAACAACATGCGGACAAGGGGGATCCAGTGGACATAGTGTACTTAGATTTCCAGAAAGCTTTTGACAAGGTCCCTCACCAAAGGCTCTTATGTAAATTAAGCTGCCATGGGATAAAAGGGAAGGTCCTTTCATGGATTGAGAACTGGTTAAAAGACCGGGAACAAAGGGTAGGAATTAATGGTAAATATTCAGAATGGAGAGGGGTAACTAGTGGTGTTCCCCAAGGGTCAGTCCTTGGACCGATTCTATTCAACTTATTCTGGAGAAAGGGGTAAACAGTGAGGTGGCAAAGTTTGCAGATGATACTAAACTGCTAAAGATAGTTAAGTCCAAAGCAGACTGTGAAGAACTTCAAAAAGATCTCACAAAACTAAGTGATTGGGCAACAAAATGGCAAATGAAATTTAAGGTGGATAAATGTAAAGTAATGCACATTGGAAAAAATAACCCCAACTATATATACACAATATGATGGGGGCTAATTTAGCTACAACAAGTCAGGAAAAAGATCTTGGAGTCATCGTGGATAGTTCTCTGAAAATGTCCACGCAGTGTGCAGAGGCGGTCAAAAAAGCAAACAGGATGTTAGGAATCATTAAAAAGGGGATAGAGAATAAGACTGAGAATATATTATTGCCCTTATATAAATCGATGGTACGCCCTCATCTCGAATACTGCGTACAGATGTGGTCTCCTCATCTCAAAAAAGCTATACTGGCACAAGAAAAGGTTCAGAAAAGGGCAACTAAAATGATTAAGGGTTTGGAACGGGTCCCATATGAGGAGAGATTAAAGAGGCTAGACTCTTCAGCTTGGAAAAGAGGAGACTAAGGGGGGATATGATAGAGGTATATAAAATCATGAGTGATGTGGAGAAAGTGGATAAGGAAAAGTTATTTACTTATTCCCATAATACAAGAACTAGGGGTCATCAAATGAAATTAATAGGCAGCAGGTTTAAAACAAATAAAAGGAAGTTCTTCTTCATGCAGCGCACAGTCAACTTGTGGAACTCCTTATCTGAGGAAGTTGTGAAGGCTAGGACTATAACAGAGTTTAAAAGAAAACTGGATAAATTCATGGTGGTTAAGTCCATTAATGGCTATTATCCAGGACGGGTAAGGAATGGTGTCCCTAGCCTCTGTCTGTCCGAGGGTGGAGATGGATGGCAGGAGAGAGATCACTTGATCATTGCCTGTTAGGTTCACTCCCTCTGGGGCACCTGGCATTGGCCACTGTCGGTAGACAGGATCCTGGGCTAGATGGACCTTTGTTCTGACTCGGTACGGCCTTTCTTATGTTCTTATGTCCAACAGGAGATAAAATGCTGAAAGAGGGAGATTTTCAAGAGTGCAAAAGTGATTAAGAACCAGAAATTTCAATGAAAATTAATTGAAATTATGCACCTAAATCCTGTGGGTGCTTTTGAAATTATCCACTTTAAAGGTCTTGAAATGCATAATCAGGGTAATCATTATAAAGCATGAGAGATAATGGCTGCATTATGCAAAGCCTTCATAATACACAATTGGAACATTGTGTTCAGTACTGGACACTGAGTTTAAAAGAGGATATTCACATTATCAAATGATCAAGGCCTATGGGAGAATGAGAAGGTCTCGTTTTTGAGCGGAGCTGGTCAGGAACTGCAATTTCTGTTCCACAGGAAATTCTGAAATCTCAATTTTTTTTTTCATTCCAAACCCAAATGAAAAATCAAAATTTCCAACAGAATGAAAATTCCATACATTTCTGATTCAGGCCTATCAAAATGTTTCACCTCAGTAATGTTGAATTAAGAAGAACAGGAGGACTTGTGGCACCTTAGAGACTAACAAATTTATTAGAGCATAAGCTTTCGTGGACTACAGCCCACTTCTTCGGATGCATATAGAATGGAACATATATTGAGGAGATATATATACACACATACAGAGAGCATAAACAGGTGGGAGTTGTCTTACCACCTCTGAGAGGCCAATTAATTAAGAGAAAAAAAACTTTTGAAGTGATAATCAAGCTAGCCCAGTACAGACAGACAGTTAGATAACAAGTGTGAAAATACTTACAAGGGGAGATAGATTCAATGTTTGTAATGGCTCAACCATTCCCAGTCCTTATTCAAACCGGAGTTGATTGTGTCTAGTTTGCATATCAATTCTAGCTCAGCAGTTTCTCGTTGGAGTCTGTTTTTGAAGTTTTTCTGTTGTAATATAGCCACCCGCAGGTCTGTCACTGAATGACCAGACAGGTTAAAGTGTTCTCCCACTGGTTTTTGAGTATTTTGATTCCTGATGTCAGATTTGTGTCCATTAATTCTTTTGCGTAGAGACTGTCCGGTTTGGCCAATGTACATGGCAGAGGGGCATTGCTGGCACATGATGGCATATATCACATTGGTAGATGTGCAGGTGAACGAGCCCCTGATGGTATGGCTGATGTGATTAGGTCCTATGATGATGTCACTGGAATAGATATGTGGACAGAGTTGACATCGGGGTTTGTTACAAGGATAGGTTCCTGGGTTAGTGGTTTTGTTCAGTGATGTGTGGTTGCTGGTGAGTATTTGCTTTAGGTTGGGGGGTTGTCTGTAAGCGAGGACAGGTCTGTCTCCCAAGATCTGTGAGAGTAAAGGATCATCTTTCAGGATAGGTTGTAGATCTCTGATGATGCGCTGGAGAGGTTTTAGTTGGGGGCTGAAGGTGACAACTAAAACCTCTCCAGCGCATCATCAGAGATCTACAACCTATCCTGAAAGATGATCCTTTACTCTCACAGATCTTGGGAGACAGACCTGTCCTCGCTTACAGACAACCCCCCAACCTAAAGCAAATACTCACCAGCAACCACACATCACTGAACAAAACCACTAATCCAGGAACCTATCCTTGTAACAAACCCCGATGTCAACTCTGTCCACATATCTATTCCAGTGACATCATCATAGGACCTAATCACATCAGCCATACCATCAGGGGCTCGTTCACCTGCACATCTACCAATGTGATATATGCCATCATGTGCCAGCAATGCCCCTCTGCCATGTACATTGGCCAAACCGGACAGTCTCTACGCAAAAGAATTAATGGACACAAATCTGACATCAGGAATCAAAATACTCAAAAACCAGTGGGAGAACACTTTAACCTGTCTGGTCATTCAGTGACAGACCTGCGGGTGGCTATATTACAACAGAAAAACTTCAAAAACAGACTCCAACGAGAAACTGCTGAGCTAGAATTGATATGCAAACTAGACACAATCAACTCCGGTTTGAATAAGGACTGGGAATGGTTGAGCCATTACAAACATTGAATCTATCTCCCCTTGTAAGTATTCTCACACTTGTTATCTAACTGTCTGTCTGTACTGGGCTAGCTTGATTATCACTTCAAAAGTTTTTTTTTCTCTTAATTAATTGGCCTCTCAGAGGTGGTAAGACAACTCCCACCTGTTTATGCTCTCTGTATGTGTGTATATATATCTCCTCAATATATGTTCCATTCTATATGCATCCGAAGAAGTGGGCTGTAGTCCACTAAAGCTTATGCTCTAATAAATTTGTTAGTCTCTAAGGTGCCACAAGTCCTCCTGTTCTTCTTTTTGCGGATACAGACTAACACGGCTGCTACTCTGAAACCTTTCATAATGTTGAATTGTTTCATTTAGACTAAAACATGTTTTGATACGGTCAAATGTTTCATTTCGACTTTCTTGTTTCAGTTAGTTTCATTTGGACTGTCATATTATATTAAAATATTTTAATGTTGCATAATGTTGATATCCATTCTCTAATATATATTCAATTTAATAATTTCATATAGCATATCAAAATTATCTTACCTCAATGAAACGATAAAGCCAAAAGGACTCATTTAAACCGTTTCCTGTTGAAAATGTCATCGAAATTGGCACATTCCCAATTGCATGTTTCCATTCCAATTAAGCTGTTTTTTCCCTCAGTGGACAACTGTCCCTCCCCCCACTTCTTTCCTCTTCAGTAGAAAGCAATTGATTGCTCTTTCCATGCTTTCATTACTTGTAGTGGAGAGATGTTTAGAACGTACAGGCTGTAGCAGGACTCTGCTCCTAGCAAATGATACCGTTATAACAGTGACAGCAGCAGGAGTAGGCTCTGTAGCCTCCAGTAAGCCCTAAGCAAGGTCAGGTGCAGATTTTAGGGTGACTTCTGGGCTGGCCTATCAGAGGCCTTTCCCCCCGCAGGTCTTGGGGAGCTACAGCACCCATGGTCAGAGCACTGGACTATGTTAATGCATGCCAAGTTACTTCCCTTAGGCTGATTTGTCCCATGCTTATTTCTAGTGAAATCCAAGGCCTGAAGTCAGTAAATACATCTCTCTCTCTGTTGGATTGCCTGCTACCGCTTTTCTCCTGGGCCTGTTTCCTCTTTTGTCACACAGTGGCTATGCACACTCAAACAGCAGGTCAAAGGCCTTAATGGACAATCATGTCGTCATTTTTTTCCTCTGGTTTTATGAACTCTTTCCTATGTTCATGCTGATATCCCCACGGTGATGTCCTTTGTCAGGAAGCACATTAAATTGAGTGGCAACACTTGACACAGATCTTGTGGGTAATTGGCAACTAAGTAGCACTTCTTGGCACCCAAAGAGAAACCGTATATTTCTAAATATGATTTAGACAACTTCAGAGATTTATGGGGAGAACAACAACAACAGCAGCAAAAAGGTAGAGGATCTTAGTAAACAACAGGTAGTCTTTTAAAGGACAATATTTTGGCAATACTGGACGGGAGATGGACAGAAGCAATGTTATCACACATATATGTGTTGTGTTTGTGAGAGTCAGGACAGAGAAGAGATTACAGTTCACCTGTAATATGGGAGACTATGCAATAACGACCTTAGTGTTGGGTGTGGCCTTGGGAATCATGACTAGCTGGGATTCAAGACACAGCCTCAGACAGTCCCCTTAGTTCCAGGATAGTCCTTAGGTCAAGGCCAGTTTTATTATTATAAGATCAAACTGATCAAAAATAAGCTAGCAGTCTTTTTTTTGTTCAGTTGGTGATGTAGATTCAGTTGGTCTGTGCAGACTAGATATTATGATAGTCTTTGTCCTTCTCTGCTGGCTGGTCCACAGGAAAGAGGAGAAAATCTACTACAGCTACCATTTAAGACATTCTTGCTGATTTATGCCTTTAGCTCAGGTAATGGGGGTCAGACTTTTAGTACCTGAGGTCCCGGGCTCCAAACCCCTAGCTGGCCCTAATAGGGTTATTATATATACCCCAATATTTTATTTTCAGAACTATTAACCAATTTTTTTCTGTCTTGATCCCCTAATCCTGCAAACACTTCTATCCTTGGGTAAATGTACACCTACACCTCCAATAGTACAAGCAGATCTGGTCACCCCATCTCAAAAAAAAGATATCATAGAATTGGAAAAGGTACAGAGAAGGGCAACATATAACGAGACTAAAAAAGAGTGGGACTGTTCAGCTTAGAAAATAGATGACTAAAGAGGGATGTGATAGAGGATAGAGGTTTACAAAGTCATGAACGGTGTGGAAGAAGTGAATTAGGAAGGGTTATTTACCCCTTCACACAACACAAGAACCGTGGTCACCCAATGAAATTAACAGGCAGCAGGTTTAAACAAACCTAAGGAAATACTTCTTCTCATAACACACAGCCAACCTGGGAAAGTTGTTGCCAGGGGATGTTGTGAAGGCCAAAAGTATAACTGAGCTCTAAAAAGAACTAGAGAAGTTCATGGGGGACAGGTCCATCAATGGCCACCAGCTAAGTTGGTCAGGGATGCAACCCCATGCTCTGGGTGTCCCTAAACCTCAACTTCCAGAAGCTGTGAGTGGATGACAGGGGATGGATCTCTCAACAAGTGTCATATTCCATTCATTCCCTGTGAAGCATCTGGCACTGTCCACTGTCAGAAGGCAGGATGGCTAGGTGGACCATTGGTCTGACCCAACATGGCCATCCATAAGTTCTTTGCAAGAGAAGGCCCTTAGTTCGTCTTTCCTTCTCTAACAGGCCACTTACAGCCAACAAACAAGCCAACTTTGAAATTCCAACCTTCTAACATTTCTGAGTTGTACAGCCCCAAACATACCATTTGGAACCTGCGGGATGAGTGTCCATTTCCTTGCTCCCTTACCCGAAAAACAGCTAACCCAAATTTTGTTCACATTTCCCAAAAGTTCACTTTGGGGCTTTGACTAAGGGCCAACACCCTGATGCAGGAAAGCTCTTAAGCTTGTGTTTGACTGTAAGCACCACCTGCAGTGTCGTTGACATCTAGGGGATTTATACACGTGCTTCAATGCTTTGCTTATTTGGAACCCTCCATAAGGCGCACAGAGCTCTCATGGAGCTGAACAAGTGTTACACATCCATAAACCATGGCAGAATTTGGCCTTAAGAATGGACTATTTCAGCCTAAGGAGAAGTAAAGAAGTATGAATCACTGACAAAACGAATGAGAAAGGGAGCTGGAATTCAATCTTATCTGTAAGATTCATGACCATAAGAGATCCATCGATTGATCGATCCTGCTTAAAAGGGATGTTCCTTGGCCATAACCTGTGCCTTGACTACAACATTCAGTGGCATTGTTGCTACTACAATACAACAGGACTGCTAGCGAGCGATCCATCCATAGAAGCTTTGAAATGTTTTCCATACTTGTGCAAGGGCACTGATGTGGAACTGGAGGCAAGCCCATAGCTGCGAAGTTGTACCACTGAAAGGAGCTAAAAATTCTGGTTGCACTTTGTTCCATGTATATATTTTGTCCCATGTTGAGCCCTGCTATTTGTTACAATACCCGGGGCATGGCAATCTTCAAAAATATCCTAATTCTGCTCTTCAGTTAGGTTTGAGCCCAAACCATAGTACTTGTGAAGGAAAGCAGCCGGCCAGTTACACCAGAGACTAGCTTAGTGCTGTTTTGCTTCTGTCTGCCACTGGCTTGCTGAGGGAGCGTGGACAAGTCACTTCACCTTTCAATCTCCCCCATGTGTAAAGTAGAGGAGCATGTCACTTATCACCCTTATAAAGCACTTGAAGATCTACAGATGCAAAGAGCTAGGGATTAGTATTGGACACACACTACCCACTTGTCATTTTATTGGTCACTGGTCATTTTCCAAATTTAATACGCAAAAGAATCTTCCCTGGGGGAAAAAGCATTACACAGTAACATGGACCATCTATTCCAATATCCCCTCACCAACTGCATCCAGTACCAGTACAGTTATAGTATACCTAGCTGGTATACAATTCTTTCCATCTTTAAATCTCAAAGCATTTTACAAAGAAGGCTTAATATGACTATCCCCGTTTTATAAATGGGAAACTGAGGCACGAGAAAGGAAGTAATTTGCTCCAGGTCACTCAGCAAACCAGTAGCACAGCTAGGACATGAACCCAGGACTCTTGAGTCTGAATCCAGTGCACTAGCCCCTTGACTACACCAATTTTCCCTTAGCATGTAACATGTGTTGAGTGTCAGTGAACTGAATGTCATTCAAAGTCATTGGCTATCATATATCTGGTGGACAGAACCAATATGAAAAAAGCTGAATGAAATCTGCCATTGACATCAGATAAAAGCACAGGTGGGATATTACAAATTGTAATTCATAATTAAACAGCGCCCTGAGCATCACAGTTAATTAAAAGTTGAAAAAAAAATATATCTGAAGTTTATTTCTTTTTTGAAAGCTTGCAGAAGTTCTTTCTAACCATTAGAATGTCAATGTATATGGGACTCATTACGTTACAGACATTAGCCAAGATTTAAAAGGTTCTATATGAGGCATTGGGTGAAAAGGAAGGGTAAGAACTAGTTGCAATTTTTGGCTTTTATTATATGGCTTAAAAAACACTGAAACCCTGTATTTAAGGTAAATGTTTTTGTTGGAGGGAATATTAGGGGGGGGGGGGAAAGTAACTAACACCACTTTAACCATTAAAGAAGTAAATCACAATGACTAGGAACAGTGTGTTAATTAGCAAACTAATTTCCTTGTACTTGAAGTGCATAACAAGTTCTCAATGCCGTCAAAATGGCCTTGTATCAATTGCCTTTTATTCCTTGAATGTAATTGTTTCTGCGGCAATACTGGATTATGCTGTACACAGATTCTCTCCTTATAGGCTTTTAGTCATTTAGAAGTATTTATTTTCCTCTGCAGAGGTCCTGCATTCAGACGATGTTTTTAGTTGGTATGCTTGTTAACACAGATGAGAAGTCTTAAAAGGCCAGATCCTCAATTGGCATCAACTATCCCCATTTCATTGACTTTAGTGGAGCTATACGGATATACACCAGCTGAGGAGCTGACACCAAACCTTCTTTATACATCACTTGAAAGAAAAAACACCCCACAACCCCCTTCCCACGCCCAATCACATGTCACCTCTAAGAACACTTTTAATTGTGTGACAGATTCGTGGTCTATCAGGCAGATAACAAAAACATTTTTTCAGTGCATCAGCCATCCAGAGCTGGGGACCTTCAACTCTGACTTAGTGCAGATCTACCTACACATTAGAGACAGAGAAAAAGAGGATTCAAAAGAACATCTGTACTACCTTCTTCTTGAACCTGGGGTAAGCACATTCCTTGAGCAGAGAAACAACACAACCCTCTTGTCATTTCCTCTCAATGCTGCCTCTTTCATAAAAGATGTCTAGCTCCATCCTGCATGGTCTTGTAATTAGGGTGAGCAGATGTCCTGATTTTATAGGGACAGTCCCGATTTTTGTGTCTTTTTCTTATATAGGCTCCTATTACCCCCACCCCCTGTCCCAATTTTTCACACTTGCTGTCTGGTCACCCTGCTTATAATGCACTAACTCCTACTTGGCCATCAGCTGTGCTCACTGTTTGACTGTGTGCATCAGAAAGAATTTTGGTGTTCAAGAGTTCATGGGAAGCCCATCTTTTCAGTCTACTGTTTCACTACCATTTCTTGATTCAATGTTCCCATTTTTTGTATATAACATCATTAGTTATTGTTCTGCAAAATAGGTTTTTCTGTAGCTCGGGTATAAGAAAAGGCCCAAACCGGTGTATGAGGGATGGTTGTATTGGTAAGGTACTAGAATACATCATGCAAGGTCTATGTTCAAATTCTGGCTCTGCCACAAAACTTGGGCCCGTCATGTAAACTCTGAGTCTCGATTCCCTCTTTGTAAAATAGGAATGATACGCCTTCATTTCAGCCATGATTTGTCTTTCTTACGTGTTTAGACTGGAAGTGTGTTTGGTGCAGGGACTCTCTCACTATGGGATTAGACAGCATCCAGCCCAAAGGGGCCCTGCTCTAGTTAGGGGCTTTCCAGGCTATGGCAATCCAAATAATTTATATGCATGATGTTTTATTGAAGATAGCTGGAGCCACAAAATACCTTAACATGTATCATTATGTATTTAGGAGTCTCTGAATTCTGTGTCACTTCACACACAATGTCTATAGCAACACTGAGTGATTAGGGCACTTGGTGAGTACGATTGTGGAACCTGCATGGTGCTAGGGCAGTTTAGGTGCCTACCTATTCGGATTTGGTGCCGGCTTTCGTGTTTAAACGTCCTGTTGTCTTCTGTGTCATGTAAATGCGAAATACCTTTGGAGCAAGCAGAGATCAGGATCTCTGTCTTGTATAAAAAAGAAGAGAATTGCACGTTCATTCTGATACTCAGTGTGAGTAAGAGTAACCTCTTACTCTGTGAGATGTTTTATTGACTTCAGTAGAGTGGAGTAAGATGCTACTAAACAGGTAAAGGGTCTCAGACTCTGACCCAATGTAAATAAAGCTGTCCAAATGCCTGGCATACGTTTCCATGTGCCACAAATGATCACTCTGATCCGTATAGCTTATTTTAACATTTCTACTCGTCTTCCCAGATGCCTGTTCTGATCATTACAATCAATAACAATTTGGGGTGTGGGCTATTGAAACCTCTCTCTCCAACAGTATAATGAATTGGTCTTTCATCAGTCTACATATATGCCATTACATGTACTCTTCTGGTAAATTACAAACTGCACTTACCAATTCATATGCAGCCATGCCTTGCAGGATATCTGCCACATTATACCCTTTTTTCCCTTTTCATTAGTAATGCAAAACCGCCAGAAGAAATTTAACTTCATCGTTAGTAGTTTTTATATCTTGAAAGATTAAATAAAGGGACTATATACCAGATTCGAGGAGCAGACAACTGCATTTATGCAAAAGCCAAAATAGCTTCTAATCCTCGGTCCTTTTTCTCCATTTTCCACTCTGTTTGTTTAAGTCAAAGAGGTAGAATAAAATCCTGATCTCAAAGGAAAGCCTAATACATTGGAGAAATTACTCAAGAACCATTTGTTCGTCTGTAAAGTTTGCACCGTAATACTGTCAAAGTCAGGGAGGCAGTAAGAAATATTTGAGGGCAGAGGAAAAGACATAACTACCTGAGAGAAGCCTCATCTTACACATCTACCCTTTGGATGTACGTCCTAGGTTCTCCCTAAGCTTGCTTGCTTTGATTGACATGCTCAAAGATTTTTTTGCATTCAGCTTTTCCTTATGATTAACATTTATAACATTAGCATCCAGAGGCCCCAGTTGAAATTAGGGCCTCCTAGTTTTAGGTACTGTCCATCCACCTAGTAAGAGACAGTGCCTGCTCTGAAGAGTTTAGAGGCTAAATAATGCAAGAGGAAGAGTGGGAGAAAAGACGGATTATTATCCCCATTACACAGAGGGAAAATTGAGGCAGAGAGACTAAGTGGTTTGCTCAAGTTCACACAGGAAGACTGTAGCAGAGCTGCAAACTGAATCTAGTTGTATAATTGTTTACACAAACTGTGACACATCACAGTTCTTGGCTGAACATCCAAATGACTAGAGACTTAGATCACATAAATAAGGTAGAGACAACCTGATTTTTCCTCCTTTTGCTCTGAATTACATAAAAAAAAATGAGATATACCTATCTCATAGAGCTGTAAGGGACCTCGAAAGGTCATCAAGTCCAGCCCCTTGCCTTCACTAGCAGGACCAAGTACTGATTTTTGCTCCAGATCCCTAAGAGTCCCCCTCAAGGATTGAACTCGCAACCCTGGGTTTAGCAGGCCAATGCTCAAACCACTGAGCTATCCCTCCTTCCCCAAAGCAATGCTGAGCGTAAGTCCAATTCCAAGACCCTGCAGTGTCTAAATAGTTTGGTAGTAAACTGGGGGGAATAATTCACAAGTCATTTGTTCAACAAATGTCTCCTGCTTTTATATCCAGGGATTGCTGTGAGTTCCTCCAATGCACTGGGCTAGATGGACCATTGGTCTGACCCAGCATGGCCATTCCTAGGATCTCCAGCACACTGCTGAGCCAGCACATTAGCACCCAGGAGATGTTGGCACTACAGCCTTTTAAGGCTCCCACACTTAACCAAGGGGTTGCAGTGGCAGCAATTTGCTTAACAGGTACCTAGGTCTGCCTGCTCACTTCCTGGGCACCTCACTCCATTCCCTTTACTCCCTCCCAGCTGCAGCTCTTGGCACGGACAGACAAGTACTGACACACTCACTCCTGGTGTCGTTTGAGAGTTACAGCTGTCTTTCAATGTTCTTTCAGCCCCTGCTGCGGTACGGAAGATGCACTGCTCTGAGCTCCATTCTACAGGAGAAGAACCTGCAGTAGGTTTTCAGCTTGCATTGCACTAGAAAAACCAGTGCCTGTTAAAGATTTGATGAAGCTGAGTGTGTCATGAGTATTTTACCACCAACTTGTCTAAAGAATTCGACCCTCAAGGAACCTAGCTGTTGTTCTGGTTTATTTCAGGAAACCAATACCTCCAGGGCTCCGTTCCCAGAGATGCATGGAGTGTCAGATGTCTCTAAAATTCAGACATGTGGGATCTTTAAGATCCACTCATGAAAAGAAAGGAAAGAAGCAGAGATAATTTCCAAAGATGGGAGGAGACGGCCAGGGGAGAAAAAGCAAATTAAAATCAAAGCTAAACTAGTGCCATAGACCACCGAGCAGCTCAAATCACCACCATTGTTGATCTTCAGTGCTAAAATAAGAAGGGCTTTGGTGAGCTGGGAGCAGCTATTCTAAATCCTTTAAAGTGTTAATCTGGGGCAGATTGAATGAAAGATGAGGATTTTAAAATAGGTCTGCGACTTCTGCAGTCAATTTACTCTGCAGAAAGTCTTAAAGATACTTGGGAAATACTATAACCCTAAAAAAAGAGCACTATTTCTAAGTGGCACCAGTTTTGGTCTCATCCTCTTTTGAGAGCAAATGGGATTGACAAGCATGTAACAGAATTGAGACAGAAAGTATGAGACTGTTTGAAAGCACCGAGAAGAGGATGCATAGCGGTAACATTACAGTCAGTGTGATTGACAACGGACTGAAAGAAAGGTGACTTCGTGAACCTGATTTGTGCTAGCAAAAGGCAATTGACATCTGCAGGGCCGGAAAACCCCACCAAAAAGTCTGGCAAAACACTAAAAAAAAAAGCATTGCTTAGCCCCTTGTGCAGGCAGAGGCACCTGTGCACAGGTGGTGCAAAATGAAACCTATGGGAGTATTTTACACCCACTTTGTACTCAGTTTATACAGGTGCGAACAATGGCTATTGCCTTGCTCCTTGAGAGTCAGCCCCAGAAGCCCTTGGGGCAGCATGAGCAGGGTTCAGAGGAGGAGCATCTACATAAGGTCATGCAGGTTTTGTACCAATATAAATATTTTGGTTCAGGGGATGATGTTTTTTCACCAATATCTTTGTGCAAGCCTTAGTGTGAATGCAGTTATACTAGCGGAAAAGTGTCTTAGCTTATTCTGAGGATTGGTCTGAAATTTTCAGCTGGAACGGTTTTCCATTGGAAAATACCAATTGGTTGAAGTGGACACGTTCCATGGGAATGTGTCGATTCTGACAAATCTTCAGTGGAAACTAGGCATGGTCCTCGGGGTGCTGCTGGGGAGCCAGACTCCCAGTCTCCTGCCTTCTCACCAGTCTGGGCTCCCAGGATGTCGAGGCTCCTGTCTCCTCAGCATCAACTTCTCTGGCTCCAGGGCAGCTCATCCCATGGACTGCCTTGAAATCAGTGCTTCAATGGGTCCAGAGTCTCCAGCTTCGGGGCATCCCCCTCAGGCAGACTGTCTCAGAGCTGAGGCTCCCGACACCTCAACCCCTGACCTGGCAGTCTGCCACAGCCTGGGGGAGTTCAGGGAGTCTTGGGGACATTTTACAATTCCTGGTCCATAGGACGGGTCTCTCTTTTTTATTAAATTTCAGAATTTCTCATGGAACAGGAATTTCAGTTTCCAACCAGCATTACTTATTGCACTTTGCAAACAAGAATAAATGGTACCAGTATAAGCACCTTTATACTGGAACACTGCATCCCTGCCAAGGATTGGTAAAGCCCGGGCTCTAGGACCCAGCAAGGTGGGAGGGTCCCAGAGCTCAGGCTGAAGCGTCAGCCCAGAAGTCTACACAGCAATGAAACAGCTCCCTATGCCCAAGTCAGCTGGCATGAGCCAGCCGCTGGCTTTTCTTTGCTGTGTAGACAAAGGCTTTGGGTAGAGCCTTTGAGCACATCAGATCCCCGATTGGCTGCCTTTATAGCCCCACCCCCTAAGCAGCCCGCCAGTGGTACAGGCGCCAGCAAGCAAAGCTGAAAACGGGAGTTTGCAAGGGGAGTTTGGGGCAGGGTGTGTGTGGTATTCTGGGTCTGTTTTGGTGTTTGTTTGTTTTCCTTGACAGGAGCTGAGGCGGGAAGGCTATGAGAGATAAAGAGGCAGCAGGGGTAGTGACCCAAGGAATGGAAGAGACAATGACGATGACTGGATGTGGTTGCTGCGGGATGTATATTATGATGGAGCAGGGAGCTGAAAAGAGCTTTGATTGTATGAAGTGCTGCCTGGTAGAGCTGATGGAAGAGAGATCTGAGGTCTGGAGAGGCAGGTTGAATTTCAAAGGAGATTTGAGCAGATGTTGGAGGGACGGTGAATGGAGGCTGATGGGAAAACTCAAGACTCACAGATGCAAGCTGGACTGCTGGGTAGGAAAAGTGGCCAATGGAAGCATGTGACTACGAGAACCAGGCAGAAGAAAAGATCAGCTAATGAAGGAGAAACCGAGCTCAGGAACAGGCTTGCTGAGTTGGAAATTGAAAAAGGGGCCCAGCAGGCAGTCACAGAAGGTGGGAGGGCAAGGAAGAGGAGAAGAGCAGCTAGTCCTCAAAGAAGAGGGATATGACAATGGAGACAGCCAGAGTTCGGAGCCCCGGGAGGATAGAGGATAACTCGCACAAGATTGCAAGGAAGAACAAAAAGACAAGGGGACTTGCAGTTGGAAAGAACAGAAGGAGGAAGGCTGGAGAATCACACCAACCCCAGGAAGAGGCAGGTCTATGTGACTCGGTTCTCCCTACTAAGAAGAATAGACAGGCCGGTCACCAGAGCTGATCCCGAGAACAGAAGGATGTGCTGTCTGCTGGGAGCTAAGCTACGGGACGCACACCTGAGGCTGAAGGAATCCACTGACTGTCCTTCACGTGGGAACAAATGGAACTGCAAGGTTCTCGTTGGAACACATAAGCAAACGGTGGCTTGGACTAGCCATGCTGTGCATGTACCTCTGGGGTTCAGGAGGATTTATACTCAGAATGGCTAGCCCGTGCTGCTAGCCGATGCCCACGCTAACCCGACTACATTGCTAGTTTTAGCGCGCTAGCTTGAGGACAGCAAACATGAGTAGGTCTGCACAAGCTGGAATCACACCCCTAAGCTCATAGTGTAGACACAGCCTTTAGGTGTGAGACCACTGACACCAGAAAACTCTGATCTGTATAATAAATGCATTTCCTCATGTCAGACTGGGCTATGCTTATTACACACCAAGCAAATAGGAGCGTTCCTACAGTCAGACAGACACTGGGGCTGGGACTTGGGGAAATATGCTTTCCCAACACTTTGCTCCCTGAAGCAGAAAACTCTGCTGAAATGGGCTTCTGCTGACCTTGGTTATTGTGCTGGACCTCATGGCACAGTATCAGCCAGAACTATCCCAACAAAATAGCCTTTGGCTTGCAGCACACCACAAACAGCAAGCAGAAAATAGTTAGAAATTAATTCATGGCCACGAACAAAATGTGAGCATATCAACTGCTGCTGGGTGAGTGAAGTGTGAACTGGCCCCAGCTGAGCCGATTGTAGAGGATTGTGTGGTTCAGATCAAACAGTTTAGACAGTATTAGATGTCACGGCATTGCCGAGCATGTTTCAATGATGCTGCTCATAATTTTCCATAGAAAATCGCTTTTTCCATACCAGGATCCCCTAGGCTCACCCTTCCATCGAGCGGGGATTCCCCTTCGATTTAGCAATATGAGAAGGCGAGGGTGGTCTGGACTGACCCTCCCCACAACACCTAGGTTGAGAATCCATGATATAGAACTAACAAGACTGTTATAATCTAATTTACCCAAATTTAAACCAATAGCAAAGTAGAGACCTTAGCGAGAAATCTATCTAGATTCTGCCTCAAACATAGTGATCAATAAATATGAAATAAATAAGACTTTATTATGCCACATACATCTGGACATAAGATGGAGAGAACCTATTAATTACCTCTAGCTTGATTCTTAATGGTAACCAATCCTTGTCTTCAGTGGAAGCCGTGCACGCTCATAAATTGTGAAAATCAGACCATTATGACTTACTATTTTTTTTTTAATTTAGCACACACAATGGTCTTGTGTTGTTCAAATCAGAGAGAGACATGGTCACTGTCAGGGCCAGCTCCAGGGTTTTGGCCGCCCCAAGCAGCCAAAACAAACAAAAAAAAAGCCGGGATCGCAGGGAGGTCCTTCACTCCCAGGCGGAGTGAGGGACCGTCTGCCGAATTGCTGCCGAATACCTGGACCTGCTGCCCCTCTCCGGAGCGGCCGCCCCAAGCACCTGCTTGAGAAGCTGGTGCCTGGAGCCGGCCCTGTTCACTGTCCCAAGGAGTTAGAGGTAATGTGCCAGAAAGATACACTATGTAGATAAGAACTTGCAAGCACAGAGTGGGACCTCCACAAGTCCTTCGTTCAAGGTCATCTCTCTTTGCTTCAACATTATTTCTTAAATTTTCTTTATATTTAAGAGGCATTCTCATGCCACTTGTAGGAAAAACATCTCTCCCACTTAGGTTTTCCCCAAACTCTCTAAGAATGAACATCTCCCAATCTGGTTTGGATGTAATCTGGTGCATCAATTTATGTGGAGCTACCTGCAAGATTGCAGTATATCTGAAGTTATCAACTGACTAGCAAAATTACTTATCAACATTACAGTGGTTGTGGTTTGACAGGTATTCAAAGTGAAAGATCAATTTACATTTTCTGAAAAGAAACAATATGCAGTAGATTAGTTTCCAAATGGCTTTTAGTACAAGGAATGAAACTACTTACATCAGTGATTTTTGAAGATTACATTTGTTGTTGCTATCTTTTTCCTCCTTCCAGATGCAATTCCTATTTACCGAGGATTCTGAGCATTATATTAGAATAAGGAAGACTTGGAGGGCAATTTTAGAAAAATAGATATCCCAATCACTACCGTAATCCTTCTGTTGCTTTGAAAATGAAAAATAGAGCGTGTTGGAGAACTATTTATGGGAAAGATTAGTTTTATCATTAAATTGTTACTTTAGCATATGGTTAGAGATTGGCCATTATCTTAGAAAGCTCACAGAAGAGCAAAGTGCTTGGTGACTCCTACTGCAAAAGAACCAATGACTGAAATACTTGTTTTCCTTCTTTGTATCATTTCTCATAGCTATTCACTGGTGACACCCCAGAAAAGCTAAAGAAACTATCTATAAAAAAGGCAAAAAAAGAGGGACAGGAGAGGATAAAACCAGATTGCATAGGTCTACTGATTCCTTGAGCAGAAGCATTCAGCATGTGTAGATCTGGATGAACGCTCAGGGGGAAAAATATTCATTGACAAGTTTGACAAAATCAGAATCGCGATCATAGAATATCAGGGTTGGAAGGGACCTCAGGAGGTATCTAGTCCAACCTCCTGCTCAAAGTAGGACCAATCCCCAACTAAATCATCCCAGCCAGGGCTTTGTCAAGCCGGGCCTTAAAAACCTCTAAGGAAGGAGATTCCACCACCTCCCTAGGTAACGCATTGCTTCACCACCCTCCTAGTGAAATAGTGTTTCCTAATATCCAACCTAGACCTCCCCCACTGCAACTTGAGACCATTGCTCCTTGTTCTGTCATCTGCCACCACTGAGAACAGCCGAGCTCCATCCTCTTTGGAACCCCCCTCAGGTAGTTGAAAGCAGCTATCAAATCCCCCCTCATTCTTCTCTTCTGCAGACTAAACAATCCCAGTTCCCTCAGCCTCTCCTCATAAGTCATGTGCTCCAGACCCCTAATCATTTTTGTTGCCCTCCGCTGGACTCTTTCCAATTTTTCCACATCCTTCTTGTAGTGTGGGGTTCAAAACTGGACACAGTACTCCAGATGAGGCCTCACCAATGTCGAATAAAGGGGAACGATCACGTGGAGCGATCCACGGTCAAGCCCTTTTTTGTTGACATCTTCGAGAGTGATCAGGCAACTGGGGTTTGTTCACATGAAAGTTTGGGGAGGAGCTATTATTACAAATATGATTATTCATGTGTAAAGAGAAAATTTCTTGTCTAAATATATGCCTATCACATAAAAGTAATACAAATCTCTGTTCAGAGAAAGTTAAGATTACAAGGCTATATGCTCAAACTTTTTGAAGTCCCAGGGCTAAGGTTGCCTGTGCAACCTTAATTTGGCCATTGTGTGTTATGATTCAGTCTTGCTCAACACCACGAGGGAAATCTGTGGCTGTGCTAGTGATAGAAGCCAGAGATCAGCCTAAGCACAAGAGAACATCATTTCCCTTCTTGTAAATCTCTGCCTCTTTCATTGTCCAGCTTGCGCACTGAATGAGCTAGGGGTCTTGTAGATAATGGACTGTTTGCTCATATGTTTTAAGATTGAATCATATAGTATATGCAGAAGAGGGCAGAATGAAGGTCCAATTCAAAGCCTTGCCCCTTGTGAAGAGTAGAGCCCACGAATGACACGCTGGACCCTCTGCTGTCAGAAATCGTCAACACGAGTTTCAGCATTGGACATATTGAATCACACAGTATTCTGTTCAGGGCTGAAAATGCCTGTGTGAATGATCTGGCTGTCTGGCTTCTAACCCTTCAGTTCTGAGGAAAGTGAGTGAGAAACTGGCAAGGAGTCATCTCCGGCAATGTCTAACCTCTCTCAACCTCCTAGGCCATTCACATTACAGCTTCAGATGAGGGTATTGCACAGCACTGGTCATCCTACTGGGTGACCCCCTCTGAGCTATGGAGAATAGACAAACCCCTGAGCTCACAACAGCTGTTAGATGCATCTATGAAACTCAGTTCCAAAAGGTGCTAGAATGGTAACAGCTGTTACCACCTTCTGATCAAAATGTAGGTCTCATCCCTTCCGATTAGCCTTCCCAGCTATACCTGAGATGAGAAAAACCACTCCCTCTGCACCGACGTAAGAGAGTGGGGAGAACTCAATCTCCAGACTCTGTGTATGTGTTCATAATTCGGCTAGAACTCCGATACAATGGTAGTGGGCACATAATCAAAATGTAGACTGACACATTACTGCATGAATACTTTCTCATTCTGTTGTGCTCTCGCATGCATTGATCTTCCTTCACTTCTGGGTTACCTACATTTTGCTCTGGGGTAACTTGGAAACCTCCCCATATAAAACTGGAGTAACCCACATCGTGAATTTATATTGTTTATTCAGTAAGAATAATAATAAAGAATATAATAAAGTCACTTCTGCACTCAGAACCTTGCCTCTTCAAAAGATAACTAACTAGTCTTCATATATATGTTTATCTAGCCAAGCTGAGAGTGCATATTATTTTAGAAATTTCAGCATGGTGCCAGGAGAAAGCTGGGGTCAGCGTTGCTTTAAATATCTTGATACAAACAGCATGACAGCAGGATTATATTGATCCCAAGATGCCAACATTTTATTTATAAAAATAAATTCCTCCAGAAAGCATCCCAAACTGGTGTCATGTTGTTGAGTGCTAATGTCTGCATTAGCAGTTATGTGCAGCTCTGCATATGTCCATCCATCTGTCTTATGGCTCCACATCTGAAGAAGGTTCTGTGCATCAGTTATTCTACTTTTAGACTGCATTTTAGCTGGTGTCAGGGAAGAGGAATAGAAAGTAGTGATGTGCTGGGCTCAGAACACCCCTTCTTGTCCAAAGCAAGCCCCTTCCTGAAGATGTATTTGTTCTAGTGTGGATGTGGTACGCCGAGAATGCATAAACTGAATTACTGCCCGGGCCGGCTCCAGGCACCAGCTTAACAAGCAGGTGCTTGGGTCGGCGGAGGGAGAGGGGCGGCACCTGCGGCAATTCGGGGGCGGCAGGTCCCTCACTCCCTCTAGGAGCGAAGGACCTGCCGCCAAACTGCCGCCACCGATTGTGGCTTTTTATTTATTTTTTTTTCCAATTGCCGTCACCGATCGCGATCGCGGGTTTTTTTTTTTTTTTTGCTTGGGGCGGCAGAAATGCTGGAGCCGGCTCTGATTACTGCTATTGTTTAGAGCCGGAAGCTCTGTTTATTTAATGGGAATAAGGACACGTTTTTCTGATATTGTGCAATCAGCTGCATAATTTAAACATGAGCCAGAGGTGAACATGGGGATTTTAAATAAAATCAAATAAACCTCAGCTAAATGGCTACAGAGATGTGGAATGCCTTTTAGCACTCATGTATAAGTCTTGTAGAAAGGGTGTTGGAGTTATGACTGTTCCAAGGGAAATACACACCAGAGTTGGTGAAATGCTGCAAAAAGTGTTTGCTAAATATGCATTCAAATTACAAACTACAATTCAGTTCAGCTATGTTTGGATCCAAACATGTACTGGGGGTAAAATTTCACCTCTATGGATTAAGCCAGCACAAGACCAATGTGCCCCTGAAATACTAGTGGGATTTTGTGGTGCCCCTTTGAATAGCAAGGGGTGTCACCCTCTTTACAAACATTCATAAGCTTTTCTTTACACTATGGCTGCAGCACCCCCTGGCTTGAAGTGATTTACTTGAAGGGTTTGCAGTTTGGTTCAATGGCTCTCCCCACCCCACCCATACAAATTGTTCCAGTGCCCCTGCACAGTACTGTTTGGAAGAGTCAGCTGATCTTTGCATAGATACCCATGTGTGGATGGGAACAAGATGCTCAAATACTACTGTGAGATGGGCTATTTACATGCCTGGACAGATGTATTCTTGATTGATATTATTTATTCATTATTTACTGCTTTTCTGTTTAAGAAATTTCAGTCACCCAATCAGGGAGCAGAAATACCACCATATATGGTGGACGACGTGAATAGCAATCAGTGAATAACTGCACTCAACAATTCACAAAAAGCCCAGAGCCTGAAAATTGCTCACTGAAGCTACCCAGTGTAGCCAAGACCTGGCCTGCCATGAGTACTTAACACGTAGAGGGAGGCCTCATTTTTGGAAGCTAGAATTAGGGACATAAATGAATCATTTATTCCCCTATAAACTCCAGGTTGAAAACGGGCTGCTTGTGCTAAATAAGATAAGTAAATAAGTCAGGAGGGTAAGAAGACAGACTGTCTGAGCCAACTCACATAAGAGGGAGAACACCCAGGGAACTATTTACTATGAACTTGGTAACAAGGGACAAAATAAGTTAAGAATGTAGAGATGAGGTAAAGAGGAAGTCAAGGCATGGGCAGTGCATGGACAGCGCATGCTGCACAGGGATTGGTCCCTGCAAAGTAACTAAGCCAATCCAAAAATGTGTGAGGCAATGTATAGTAAATTCAATGAGATGTGTAATGTATATAAAGGGAGAAGATTTCTGTGTAACTTTGGAGCTGTGATGTACTCTGCATCCATCTCCCCCGGCCTTTGAATCTGATCAACTCAGCATAGCACGGCTGTATGTCAAATAAAGATACCTGAGTGATGAATGCTGGAGTCAAACTGAGTTCTTGGGAAGCCGAGTGGAAAGAGGTCTCCGAGGGAATCCCAACAGCTACGTAGAGTGGCCATGTGTCTTTCTTTAAGTAGGACAGGCCTTCTTTTGACATATTTGTCCTTTGTCATCTTTGTGTATCAAAAAGGACGCTTAAATGTCCTCCTTTTGACACTTTTTTGGTGATTTAGCGGTCTCACCATCCCTTCCAGGATCCTCCCTCATTTGCCCCAGGCTTCCAACCCAGCTGGGTCTATTGCGTTCTGTGTGGCTACCATACCCGAGCTCCCTGAGTTTGTTGGGCAGTGCCAATGGGAGCCATGACCATACTTGAGCTCCCTGTGAGGGCTGCAGGAGCTGGGAACTCCAACAGGGTTCACACACAAAAAATACTCCATGATGTGGTAACGCTCACAATCCCCACGCATTTGCCATAGTGCCTTCTGGTTTTTCTCATGCTCCCATCATTCCATTAATCTTCCCCTTGCAACAAGGAACAGGAAGGCTTATTAAATGTAAAAATTGTGATTATCGCAGGAATCACCGTGCTAACAAGAGGTAGTTTCTCAGCCAGCTAGGAAGACAAAGAATGTAAATTCATTAAAAGTAGGAAAGGCGATAACTATGCATTTTGCAGTGACTGTAAGTGTGACACTGCCATTTCGATTCATGGTAAAGGTAATAAAATACATCACATTGAGACTTCCAAACATAAGTGCAATAGGTGTTATTCAAAGTTTTTTCAAAAGTTCACGCACTACCCCTGACGACAGAATTATTGCAGCAGAACTCACAAAAAAAACCATGTCATGCTATTAAGTACCACCACTCTTATCGAAGGGTAGATTACACAGTAAAAGTTCAGTGATTCTAAACTTGCTAAACATGTAACCTGAGGAAAAAGTACATCAAACATACTTTGTGAAAGTGTGCTAGCCCCGTATTCTGTTTCTAAGCATACAAAGTACTGTGACAAAGTTCCTCCTCTATCTTGGTGGGTCCTGCGCTTATTGGCAGATTTTCTTGCCTCAGAGATTCACCATGTGGGTTGGGGAACAGCCCAGAGACCTTCCCCTCTGGAAGAACCCACAGTCCAGGTCAGTTGGGAGGTTTGGGGGGGAACTACTCCGGGTTCCAGCCCAGGGCCCTGTGGACTGCAGCTGTCTGTAGTGCCTCCTGTAACAGCTGCATGACAGCTACAACTCCCTGGGCTACTTCCCCATGGCCTCCTTCAAACACCTTCCTTATTCTCACCACAGGACCTTCCTCCTGGTGTCTGATAACGCTTGTGCTCCTCAGTCCTCCAGCAGCACACCCTCTCACTCTCAGCGCCTTGCGCCTCTTGCTCCCAGCTCCTCACACTCTCACATTACAAATTTAAGTGAGCTCCTTTTAAAACCCAGGTGCCCTGATTAGCCTGCCTTAATTGATTCTAGCAGCTTCTTAATTGGCTCCAGGTGTCCTAATTAGCCTGCCTGCCTTAACTGGTTCTAGCAGGTTCCTGATTACTCTCGTGCAGCCCCTGCTCTGGTCACTCAGGGAACAGAAAACTACTCATCCAGTGACCAGTATATTTGCCCTCTACCAGACTCCTGTACCCCACTGGTCTGGGTCTGTCACAGTACCTTAAAGAGAATGACATTTATTATTCAATAGCCAATGACACCTCTGACACCTCCAACAAAGGCTCCATGAAATGCTTCCCACTTGTTTTAAGATATTTCCGTTGTGTTACAGGTGTTCAATATTGCTTGTTAGATTGGTACAGAAACTGTCAGGAAATTTCTCAAATAATTGCTACCAACATAGTCAATAGGATTGAGAAATTTGGACTAAAATTGTAAAATGTGTCAGCATGCCCAGGATACAACATGAGTGTTAATTATTCTAAATTTAACGTTTCCCCAAAAAAAGAGAAACAGTGATTTTCTAGCTGCCAGTTGTTTTGCTCAAGTCATACACAACAGCGCAAGATTTGCTGTGACCAAACTAAATACGGATGTAGAAAACCTAGTTTTAAAAGTTTACAGCCATTTTAGCATTCAGTCATTGAGAGTTCAACAGCTTAAAGAATTTTGTAAATTTGCTAGGGTAGAATACAGTAAAATTCTACATCAGTCACATATTGGCTGTCACTTGCATCTGCTATTGACCATCTGGCAATGTGTTGGAAAGGGCTTACAAGTTACTTTCAATCTTTGGGGGAAGATGAATGCCCTAAAATAATATGGGATAGTTTTGGAGATGAAGGAAACAAGATTGAATTTGTAAATTGTATTATTTCTTCCTGAGCTGTGGTCTAAAAATATTCATAGATAGTACTGAAACTCTAGATTCACCCTCGTATACAGTAACTTGATTGTTCAAATTGATGTCCTACCTAGACAAGAAACTAGAATGCAGAATAAATGACAAATGTCATGGTTACATTGTGAACTCCAAACTGAAGAAATTCAGTGAAAATGAACAAGAAAAGTGTGAAACAGATTTTCTACATTTTTTATGAGCGAGCTCAAAAGTTTTTTATGAAACATGACCTTACTGAAAATAATGTGCACAAGGAACTTTCTTACCATTGGCAAAAGAGTATTCTTTTGAATAATTTACAGAAGCTGTTAAAATAAGCAAAAATGAGAAATGTATCAACATGGATGAGTTATATGAAGAATTTTGTACAATCAAAGAAGCAGGGCCGGCTCCAGGGTTTTGGCTGCCCCAAGCAGCCAAACAAAAACACCCCCCCCCCCCCCAAGCCGCGATTGCGATCTGCGGCGGCAATTTGGCGGGAGGTCCTTTGCTCCGAGCAGGAGTGAGGGACCGTCCGCCGAATTGCCGCTGAACAGCTGGACGTGCCGCCCCTCTCCGAAGTGACCGCCCCAAGCACCTGCTTGGTAAGCTGGTGCCTGGAGCCGGCCCTGAAAGAAGTCATTTCATCCCCTGAATTTCAAGACTGCACACGTGTTGAAGAGAAATACCTCAAGATTTTCAAGATGACATAAGAAAATACAAATGGCCATACTGGGTTAGATCAATGGTCCATCTAGCCTAGTATCGTGTCTTCCAAAAGTGGCCAGAGCCAGATACCTCTGAGAGAATGAACAGAACAGGGCAATACATCAAATGATCCACCTCCTGACGTCAGGTGCCACCTTCTGGCAGTCTGTGGTTTAGGGACACCCAGAACAAGGTTTGCATCCTTGACTATCTTTGTTAAAAGCCATTGCTGGACCTATCGTCTAGGAACTTTTCTACTTCTATTTGAATCCACTTATACTTTTGGCCTTCTCAACATCCTCTGGCAATGACTTCCACAGACTGACTGTGGGTTGTGTGAAGAAGTACTTCCTTATATTTGTTTTAAACCTTCTGCCTATTAATTTCATTGGGTGACCCCTGGTTCTTGTGTTATGCAAAGGGGTAAATAACACTTTTCTAGTCACTTTCTTCACATCATTCATGATTTTATAGACCTCTATCATAATGCCCCTTTAGTTATCTGTTTTCTAAGATGAACAGTCCCAGTCTGTTGATCTCATCTCACATGGAACAGTTTCTTACCCTTAATCATTTTTTGTTGCACATCTCTGTACTATTCCAATTCTAATATATCCTTTTTTGAGTTAGAGTGACCAGAACTGCATGCAGTATTGAAGAGTAGGCTTATCATGGATTTATATAGTGGCATTATGATATTTTCTGTCCTATCATCTATCCCTTTCCTAATGGTTTCTAACATTGTTAGCTTTGTTGACTGCTGCTACACATTGAGCAGATGTTTTCAGAGAACTACGCATTTTAACTCCAAGATCACTTTCTTGAGTGGTAAGAGCTCATTTAGACCCCAAAATTTTGTATGTATTGTTGGGATTATGTTTTCCAGTGTTATTCTGCATTTATCAACAGTGAATTTCATCTGCGATTTTCTTGCCCAGTCACCCAGTTCTGTGAGATCCCATTGTATCTCTTTGCAGATTGCTTTGGATATGACTATCTTGAGTAATTTTGTATCATCTGCCCACTTTGCCACCTCACTGTTTACCGTTTTTTCCAGATCATTTATGAATGCTGAACAGCCCAGGTTCTAGTGCAGATCCTTGGGGGACACCACTATTTACCTCTCTCCAGTGTGAAAACTGACCTTTTATTCCTACCCTTTGTTTCTTATCTTTTAATCAATTACTGACCCATGAGAAGATCCCCCCTCTTAACCCAGTACTGTCCACTTTGCATAAGAGTCTTTGATGTGGGACTTGTCAAAGGCTGACAGCCCAAGTACATGATATTCACTGGATCACCGTTGTACACATGCTTGTTGACACACTCAGAGAATTTTAATAGATTGGTGAGGCATGATTTCCCTTAAAAAAGTCGTGTTGACCCTTCCCTAACATGTTGTATTCACTTATGTATCCAATAATTCTGTTCTTTACTATAGTGAACCAATGTGCATGGTACTGAAGTTAGGTTTACTGACCTGTAATTGCCAGGATCACCTAGTTGTTTTTGCACTGTGGATTGATTGTTAATACTCAAATTTGAGCTACATTCCTTGGCTGTGTAGATGGACCAGATAAGTCACATGTTTTTTCTTGCTTCACTGGATGTGCATACGAGTAGTGTTGGCTCAAATAGGCACCTGGGGAAGAGATGACTTATGGTTAAGGAACTAGAGGAAAGTCAGGAGATGTGGGTTCAATTACTGACCCTGCTAAAGATTTCCTGTGTGACTTAAGGCACCTTACTTAGTTTCTCTTGCTTTCTCCCGTTCCTATTGAAAATCAATGGGAAAAATCCCCTTGACTTCAGCTACAGCATTGGGATCTCTGTAACATATAGTTCCCCTCCTTATAATGCGGATGATATTTTCTTTCTTCCACCCTTTGTTAAGATTGTAAGCTCTCAAGAGCAGTAACTTCCTCTTACTATGAGTTCGTATCTAGCACCAGGGGTCCCCAACCTTGGCTGGGACCTTTAGGGGTAAGTCTACCCATCATTTTGGAGTGAGACTCCCTGCTCAGTTTGACAGACTCGGGCTAATGGAGCTCATGTTAGTTCTCTAAATAGAATGGTGCAGACAGCTCTTTGAAGTTGCAGGGGAAGCCTAAGGAGGGAATGAGATTCAAATGGAATCTGGCTGGCTCACGAGGGAATGAGATTCAAAGCCCGAGCTCCAGCCAAGCCAGAACTTGGGGCCTGCATGGATTCTTCATTTGGAAGATGGAGTTGTGATGCTGGCACCAGCTCATGCCAAGGTCCCCATTTCTCAGTGGAACACTGAGAGATGCATAGCTGGAATCTGGCTGGCTCAAGAGGGAATGAGAATCAAAGCCTGAGCTCCAGCCAAGCCAGAACTTCAAAGCACTCGCTACCCGACTATTTTTAGAGCGCTAGCGCGAGTCATTCTCACTTGAGTCTGTTGGGATGGTAGACTCGTCCATCGACAAAGTATTCTGGAGCCCTAGGGCTACTGTAAAATTACTACTAATACAGGGAGAATTTAAAACGTAGTGTCCATGAATACTCAGGTATGTGTGTTCAAATTTGCTTTCCATGAACACTTTTGTCAGTGAAATTTCATCACTCAAATGTTTGTAGAAAGGAAACAAGTCCAAAATGAATGGCTACAAACGTTCAGACACATGGGTGTAACAGCTTTTTGGCATTATTTGGCCTGCTGTAATGAGAACAAACTGTTATTGGCACTGTTACTAAGCAACTACAGAGAGATGCTTAACCTTACATGGGTATCAGATGAGCCGTACATTGGGACAGGTAAAGAATGACTTCTACAGTTAGAATAGCTCAAGAGAGCAAGAACACAATGCTTATTTTTCTTTTGAATTACTGCTTTTACTTGTGTTCCCGCTAATTATTTTTTCTCCACGACAGAGACCTGCTTTGCTTAATGTCTAGAATCAAATGCAATATTATGCTTTCGCATATTGGTTATTATCTTTCATAACCTAAAAAAAAACCCATTAGACTGCAGTAGTTACATTTCCAGTTTTGAATTTTTCTATCAGTTTGAGAGAGATTTCTCATACAGAAAATGGGACATATCAGCAAACTGAGTATTATGTTGGTAGCGCATAGAGTCCCAGCTAAGATTGCGATGGTGTTTAGCACAGCAGCACCCCAATACATAGTAACAGGCAGTTGTAATTTGAACACCTTATGGGTGGCAAATGGTCTTTCATGATGCTCAAAAATTTCCATTCTGCAGAGCGACGAAATTGAGAGCTTTTGATATTTTTTCATGAAAAACCAGACCGAGACCTCAAAATAGCCAATGGCCTGGTGGCTGTGACAGTCTCTTGGGAGATCCTTGTTTAACATCTTGCTCTGCCTCACATTTAAACACAGGCCTTCAACACTGGAACATCATGCCTTAAGCACCAGGCCACAGGCTATTCTGAAGGGAGGGAATCTCTTCTGTTGGAGATGTTCCACTTTTATATAAAGAATTAAATATTAATTGGAAGAGGGCCTGGAACCTGGGTCTCCCCCAGGCCATTGGATAAGGCCTTTGCCTTGTAGGTGGAAAATATGGGTTAAATACCCTGCTTCAGTTACTATTTAATTAGTTACACAAAGAAGAGGTTTAGAAACTTCACAGTCAAAAGGATTTGTACCTGTGTAACTTGAGAATGAAATCAGTAGGCTGAATTCTAAGTTTTGAAAACCAATGTCAGGTAACCTTTTAATCCGCTAACGAAGTCCAGTGCTATTGCATCTCTGGGTATTGGGTCTAAAAGTAAGACACCAAAATAATAAATACCTTTGGATGCATAACTAGAGATCCCTCTTATCTTAATTTGGAGCTGCTGTTGGATAAAATTTTAGATTGGACATTATAAATGCCATGCACTCGATGATTAAACTCAGTTTGAAAATTCCCCCATCCCACTGCTCCTGCCTCACAACCCCTTCCTACGCAGTCTCCACTGTGCTCTGTTGGGTTTGAGGATTGCATGGATTCTTCATTTGGAAGATGGAGTTGTGATGCTGGCACCAGCTCATGCCAAGGTCCCCATTTCTCAGTGGAACACTGAGAGATGCATAGCTGGAATCTGGCTGGCTCACGTGTGGGTTAATATTGATAGAATGGGAATTAGCATGGTAAGAAACAGTGTCGTGCTGAATGCTTGAGTTATCGCCTGAACTAAGCTCTCTTGTAATATCTGTGTTCCATAATGTAATGTAATATCTGAGTGGCTGTAGTGTGGGCCTCTGTGACTACTATGAATGGCAGACAGGGGAGGGACATTAATTAGTGTGAAGAGCTGCTCTTCTACAGAAATTGTCATGCCCCTCCTGAAAGAGGACACCCACTGATACCAGACGGGTTCTGGTTGGATCTTACAACTGGAAACTCCCTAGATCTGGACTGAGAAACCATCAGCAAAAGGACGCAAGACTCTTATGGTTCTGCTCTCCTCCCCCTGGAGTCATGCAAGTGGACTCCTCCCATGAGCTGAGTTTGTAACTCAGAGCACATGGCAAGAGGGGGATAAAAAGCTTAAACAAAAGGAATATTTCTATGCTGTTTGTACGTGGAGGGGAAAGGGTGCAGGATGTTTCGAGGCATTAAGAAATTCCCAGCTGCTTAGCCTCGGCTAGCCATACAGGTCAAATAGAGTTTGCTGATTATAGAATCCCCTACTACCTTTAGAAACCTATGCCTGAAACTCACATATGCATCTATTTGCTTTCCTTAACCTTGTTAATAACTCTCTAATCTCATTTGCCTATTAATTAAGTCTTCACATAGTTTACTGTAGGATTGGAAACAAGCCTTATGTTTAGTGTGAAACCTAAAGCACAACTGACCTGGGGTAAGTGACTGGTCCTTTGGGATCAGGAGTAACCTGAACATTGCTCTGTCTTGGGCTAGGGAGCCATCTATCAGAGGTACGCTCACCGGGGTGGCAAGGTAGACTGGAGTAACCAAGTATCAGAAGGGTAGCCATGTTAGTCCGAATCTGTAAAAAGCAACAGAGGGTCCTGTGGCACCTTTGAGACTAACAGAAGTATTGGGAGCATAAGCTTTCGTGGGTAAGAACCTCACTTCTTCAGATGCAAGTCATCTGCATCTGAAGAAGTGAGGTTCTTACCCACGAAAGCTTATGCTCCCAATACTTCTGTTAGTCTCAAAGGTGCCACAGGACCCTCTGTTGCTTTTTGGAGTAACCAAGGAGACTCTCTGTGACTACATGCTTAGGCTGCTAAAGTGCCTGAGAAGTTTGCACTTGGTCCAGCTGATTAGAGAAATCTAAGTTTAGAACTCATGGGCAATAAGGGGTTTGTGCCCTGGTTTTTAACAGTTTGCCCTGAGGTTGGTACTCATGCTCTTGCATCACCATCGGAAGCGTTACAGGAGTCATGATGGGCGTTGTTTTCAGAAGCACCCAACGGCTGAGTTAGGCACTTAGCTCCCATTAAATCTCAATGGGAGTCAACACTACATTATTTGTAAAGTCAGGAATAAGATCAATTATTCAATGAATTATTAGATGATTCTGAAGTCAATGTTAAATTAGCAGCTCTGGATGGCACACAGAACTGGGCGAATGATACTTTTATTCTATTTTCAGAATTGGGCAATGCCTCAGATGCCCCCAGTGGCAGGTACACTGTTGCTATTGTTGTCAGACATACTGGGGATTCAACGGGGAGTAAAATCTTGTCATTCCTCTTGTATTCCCATCTTTTGATTATCTGGAGACCCCCTCCAGGGGGAGCGATAGCTCAGTGGTTTCAACATTGGTCTGCTAAAGCCTGGGTTGTGAGCTCAATCCTTGAGGGGGCCACTTAGGGATCTGGGGCAAAATCAATACTTGGTCCTGCTAGTGAAGGCAGGGGGCTGGACTGGATGACTTTTCAAGGTCCCTTCTAGCTCTAGGAGATAGGATATCTCCTTTAAAAAAAAATCAGCACAACACTCAGACATAAAAATGGACAGAGGGAATCTAGATACTTTTATGTACAACCTCTAAGCTAGTGTAAGGCACATGTTTAAACTTTCTGCTAGCTACTCGCATACAGTGTTGTCTTTCCCATCTGTTCTGGAATCTTCTGGTCCCAAAATTGTGGGTGCAATTCTGATGTCACATATGTGTGAATCAGGAATAACACCATAGCATTCCATAGAGTTACACCTATGTAAATAAAATCACAAGCAGCCTCATAGTCTAATAAGGCTTGTATATAGAACTGTGAAAATAACGGATTTTTTGGTTCATTGGCAAGTCCAAATTTTTTTTTTAAAGTTTCAAACCGAATTGAAAAGCAATAAAAAAAAAAAAAATCAGTGAATCAAAAAGGAAAAGGAAAAAAAAAGTTTTGAGTTGAACAAAATATTCTGTTTGACCCAATGTGAAAAGTTTCATTTAGATTCTGAGCATATTTAAAGGGTTGTGGTTTTTCTTAAAAATAAAATTAAAGGAAATTTCAAAGTGGAAAGCTATTTGGACTCAAACACAAACATTTTGTTTAGAAAATGCCAAAATGAAACATTTCCTTTCTTTCAGATTTATTTTCTAAATGAACAATTCCGCAAAACCAACATGGATTCACAAAATATTTGCAGGTCACCAAATCTGCATTTTTTTGAAGAAAAGAAAAAAAAAAGTTTTGACCTAGAAATTTCACCCAGCTCTACTTGTCCACATTGGGAAACTGCGAACATTAACACACGCAATATTAAACCCTGAGAATGGGATTTTCACAGATACTATGTTTTAAAACCCATGGCAGCGAGTCTCAGAGCCCAGGTCTATAGACTCGGACTCACGCTAAGGCATTAAAACTAGCAGTGTACATGCTGGAGGTCAGGCTCTGAAGCCCACCTCTCCTCCCTGGACTTCAGACCCTGAGCTTCAGCCCAAGCCCAAACATCTACACAGCTGTGTTCAATGATGTTGTCTGAGCCCGAGTCTGTAGACCTAGGCTCTGAAACTTGCTGCCGTGGGTTTTAAATCATAGCTATACCATTAGGGACCTCTGAAAGCCTCCACCTCCATGTAGATGTTTAATATGTCAGTCCTCATCGACACTGAGAGCTATCATATTTAAAATGGTCAATTAATAAGTTTTCTAACATGATCTAATTTCCCGGTGTCAAAAATCCCTCAATAGACAGCCTTTTTGTTCTGTGTTTGTACAACGCATAGCACAATGGCGTCTTTCTTCATGACTAGGGCCCCTAGACTCTACAGTAACACTGCTACCACTAATAGTGAACAATAATCACAGTTTAAAGCACCCCTGTCTCCTGAGCTCTGCTGAGATATACCTTGAAGCTTCCTACAGGCCACAATCCAGATGTTAGATCTTTTTTCTTCTAGTAAAAGAATTCCATGCCAGTCCCAGATAGAATGTAGCCCAACATGCGAAAGTTATTTGTCTTTTTTTGACAATTCACAAAGAACAAATGCACTACCGAACACCGACTCCATGAACAATAAAGCAAACACTCTCAACTACTTGCCAGCCCATCAATCTTTTTTAAATCGTGTAATCAGACTTCAAAGTGTTCACTGGGTTTGATTGTTTTGGGGAGGAGAAAATCATTTGTGGGCCAAACGAACCAAGCTGTTGAACTTTTGCAATTGTGCATTACTTGGTTTTGCTTCCTAGAGCATTCATGTTTCATCATTTACCTGTCATTTGCTTTAGATTACATAGTTTATGGTTATCTAGATTGCACAGCTAAATTCTTAAGTTTAACTGCACAGGCTTTCAGCTTGTAAAAACAGCCACCTGCTATTTGTAAAAGCCGCAATGAATAGTTTATGCAAGAATTCAGGGCTCTGTGATAGTAGGAAAAATTCACACCTAAGCTATCAAAGAAAAAAACACATTTTTAACACAACCCAGCAGGCAGTTTGCTGGAAAGGAAAGGTATCATTGTTTGATTTAACTACATGGATGATAAACAGTATTTAGAGATGGAAAGTGTATGGGACTTAACACCAGAGGTCGTGTAAGAGCAGGCAGGATGGACATGGCTGACAAAGCCTTGTTCCTACCCTAGGTGACATCTGACAGCATGGGAAGAAATCAGATTCACCTTCAGATGGCAGCTATGATATCAGGGACTCAGATAGGTGACTGTATGGGAGGTACATCTGCTCTTGCTTCGCTTGTGTTGTCAATGCTGTTATAAATGAATGACCTAATTAGAACCAGGGGAATTTACAGGCGGATACAAAAATGTAGTTGCTATGGCTACCAGGTGTTCCATTTCAGTAGGGAAATGTCACTAATATAATCCTAGCCCAAGGGCAAACATATGAGGTAAATGATGAACAATCCTCTGCTCTAGTAGAAAAATTATTACACATTGTTTGTGTGGTTCGCTCTGGACACCAACAATTCCCATTGTAATTCTCTTTCTGTCTCTCAACCTTTCTTCCAAAGAACTATCATCTGTTAGATTATAAGGTGATCTTCTGTATCCACCCTGGTTTACGAGGAAGCATTTGCAGAAAATGAAATTTCATCCAACAGGAACCAAATAAAAAAAAATTGGCATGTCCCTTAGCACCCCTGTCCTTTATAAATATGGGGTTAGATTCTAGCTCAGACTATCTGCCCTCTAAACTCTAGCTCTTACATAGTTCTTCACATCACCAGAGCTTAAACTGCTTTAAAAAGGAGTTTCACTATCTCCATTTTACAGATGGAGAAACTGAGTAAATGAAGGTGAAGTAACTTGCTGAGGATCATCCAGCAGGCCAAAGGCAGAGCTGGAAACAGAATCCAGGTCTCCTGAATCCTAGCCCAGTGCCCTATCCCCTGGGATACATGGCCTCCCAGAAGCAATGAGTATAGAGATTTTCTGACACCCCTGCACAGGCTACCCAGACCTTGGGTCTCCAGGAATCTAGGAGTAAGGGGTTGCTATATATCTGCTTACTTCTGGAGTAAGCGGGTGGGAAGGGAGAAGGAGTTTTAATACACACACACTTCTGGTCTGCACCACTGAGCTAAGCATGGTATGTGTCAATTTATTGCTGGTATAGATCAAGAGCAGATGATTGCCACCGGATCTACGGGCCAGTGATGCTGAAGCTCCTGAACTGTCTCTTGCTAACTTCCATATATTAGAGAGAAAGAAAGACAGACAGACGGTTAGATTCATCCTTGCTGCGATTCCACTGAACTCAACATGACCATGACCTGATATTTTTCACTGCTGGGGAATCATCTAGGCCCAGATTTCAAGACTTAGGTGGCTAAATGCTTTTAAAAATCTGGGCTCTAGCCCTTTAAAAGAGATCTAGGGTAGGACAGGAAATCAGGGCGGTTGCTGAGAAGGAGGAGCTGACGCAAGCCACTATAAACAGGACATACCTTGAGCTGACCTCTGATTTCAGAGTAGATATACAAGGGAATTAGGATGCCTGGAACATACTAATCACATTTCATCTCCTACCCAACTGGAGGTTAAACTGTAAGTGTATGCTGTAAAGTTACCAGAAAGGGAAATAGAAGGTTTCCCAACTAGGCCGAGCAAGAACAGTAAAATTCAAGCCTGACCGATAGGGCCTGTCACAGGGGGCCCTGCGTGTCGAGCGGGGCTGCCCTCATTGGCCCAGTGCGGGGCTGGTACACCCCATCGCACAATCAGTGGGACTCCCTGAGGGATCGAGCAGTTGCAGTAAGGAGGGCTCACAACCCCTGCCAGGGCCAAGCAAACAATCAGTCCACAGCCCCTGGGCAGGGGAGAGCAAACAAGCAGAAGCCACAACTAGTGGCAAGTGTGTGTGTGTTGGGGGGGGGCGGTTGGGGGCTCAGCATCCCAGTCCGGCTCTGCAGGCAGCTAGTTGTCTGCAGTGTAGTCTTGGTCCACAGGTCCCACCTCTTGGAGACACACAGATGCCGCCACAGGAGCCCGCAGTACACATTGTTCCTGCCTCCTTTTATCTGTCCTTCCACCCAGAGCATGCACAGCAGGGACAAGGGGGCATGTTCTCCTGGGCCCACAGGGATTGGTCAGGCCCCGTTGGCCCAGTGCGGACTTGATACGACCCGTGACAGGGCCAGCCTCCCAGCTGGGATAAGTCAGGATAGCCACCCTCACTTCAGGGGAGCTCTGTTGATTTACAGCAGCAGGGGAGAATTTGAGAGAGGTCTGTACTGCCACTCTCTCAGGCCACGCTACCACCGGCTCTTGTTCAGAGGCTCACTACGGGCCAGGTACAAGAGACCAAGCTCAACTTGGCCATCCTGAATGGTCTCAGTGTTAGATGAAGGTTTTGTTTCCTGAGCAACAAGCTTCCACAAGAACATCCACTATGTTACAACCTACCCTGCTAGCTGCAGTAGGCGCAGATGCTCAGAGACTTCGGACACAATGATGGGGCTTCAGAGTTAGGGCTGTTCTTAAAATGTGACAAAGGTGGCTGAAAAGTCACCCCAAATTTACCGTGCCTCCTTCCCACCGCTTCCACCAGCCCCTTTCCCCACTTGCTTCTTTCCATTTCTTAAGGAACTTATCTGGACACCTTAAAGCAACTCAATTCAGGTGTCTAAGCTAGAGAGTCATTGCAATAAAGAGAAATGATGCTTCTCTTTGTACTTTCACTGCAGGAGCATTCTTGCTCTTTAGGAGTGCACTATCAGGTGAGTAATACACATAGTGCCATGGCTTACTGCTACAATAGCAGCAGCTAGCAGCTAGTTAATCTAATTCTCTAGGCACTTAATTCTCAGGAGGGAATTTTTGCCACTTGTTTTTTTTTTTGGACTCACAGGAGATAGCATCTATTAATTCTGTGCAAGCTATGTGGGATGCATAATTCACTCAGAGATCGGCACTATTTTGTTCTGTTCGCAGACTATTTGCAGATAGATGGCGTGGATTTTTCCATGAACTCATTTCTCAGTTGAAACAGTTTGGCAGAAATCATGTGCGAGCTTATTTCTGCATCTTCATCGATTCCAAGGCCAGAAGGGACCACTGTGATCATTTAGTCCACTCTCCTGTATAGCTCAGGCCAGAGACCTGCCCCAAAATAATAGAGCAGAGCTTTGAGGGGAAAAAAATCCAATCTTGATTTAAAAATTGTCAGTGATGGATAATCCACCACGACCTTTGGTGACTGGTTCCATTGGCTAATTACTCTCAATGTTAATGATAGGCACCTTATTTCCAGTCTGAATTTGCATAGCTTCAACGGCTAGCCATTGGATCGTGTTAGACCTTTTGCTGCTAGATTGAAATTAAAAGAGCTGTCAATGGATATGTGCCACAGTTGGGGACGTGGTATCGGGCAAGATGAAATCTTTAAATCAATATTTGAGGATTTCAATAACCCAGCCAGAGGTTAGGGGTATATTTCAGGAGTGGGTGGGTGAGATTCTGAGGCCTGCGATGTGCAGGAAATCAGACTAGATGATCACAATGGTCCCTTCTGTCCATAAAGTGTATGAGTCTATTAGGTGAGGCATTACAGTGCCTGCAATCTAAGGTACTTATTTGGCCCTGTGATGGGGTGTATAAACCCCACACTGGTTACCCACAGGTTAACAGGAGCCTGGCCCCAGTTAGGCCACAGGGCAGCATCTGAAGGAGTGTTAAGCATAATTGGTGTTCAAACCAGCTGGGGAGGAGCTGGGTCTTCATAAATGAAAGAGAACAGAGCAGAGGAATGAAGACCAAGGGAAAGGTAGCTGGGTGTCTCCTCTCTTGGGCTAAGATAAGTCTGAAGCCAGAACCAAGGGGCTGGAGCCAGGGAGGCTTGTGGCAATGGAGTTTGGGGCTAGAGGTAGGTTGTTCTGAGCCCAGAAGGAGCTGGAGGAAGTAAAGCCTCAGGGCATAGGCACAGGAGCATAGGGACTGCAGGGAGAAGGGAAGAACCTGCAGTCACTGTCTGGGTGCTAGAGAGTTTAGATATGTGGAAGACACAGGATTGGAGCAAGCTCCCATTGTTGACCCTTCTACAAGGGCAGAAACTGGACCTCTGCGGAGAAGCCCTGAGAGGTGTTGCTCATCACAAAGAGCCCTGGAAGGGGCTGAGGAGAAAGGCCCAAGCAAACACTAGTGGCAGGAAGTAGTTCAGGGAGGCAGAGGTGAGGTGTCTGACAGAGCAGACTTAGCTGCTTGTCCTCGGGTCCCTGGGATGGAACCCAGTGTGAGTTCCCCCACCAGTCATTGGGAAGGTGGCATGAAGCCCCTTGGCATTAGGAGATATGGACAATAGCAGTTGCTGGATACCATGCCCAGTGGATCCAGTGTCAGGGGCTGGAGACCTGGCACGAGGTCTTGGAATTATGTTTTGTTGGACTTGGTTACCTTATAAAGGATGCGGAACTAAAATATGATCTGGCTGGAGGACCAAGTGGTGAGAAGAGGCGACCACCACAGGAGCAGAGTGACTGCGGGCAGAGGACACTGGATGAGGAGAGCCTGCTATGTCCAGCCACAAGGGAGCATGCTAGCAGAGAGTTAGCCCTTCTGCAGGTCCCCATTACTAAATTTTGGGGGATCAGGTTATTTCTTGGAATAAAGCCATTGATACATTACCCTTGACCCATCATTTTATAGTCTCTCTGGTATTGAAAGGGTCAAAGATGTTCAAATCCCATACTGTTACCACAATACCACCCTTTCCTCCCCTCCCCTCCAAACAAGAAGAATACAGCTTACAGCTGTTTTCATTTGTCTGGTATGTGCCTTGCTAATTGAGTGATATAGTTCCACTGGTTGAATTCTGTATTGAACAGGTGGTGTGAGCCAATTCTTGATGCTTTGGGGCATTACAGAAGCTCAGCTGCCAGACATTGGGTGAGCTATGAAAATGCTTTTATGTCGAGAGTGGTTATTTATCTTTGCCACATCTTTAATGCCACCACAGTCCAGGAGCATCCAACTCTTGTGTGGTCTATCAACCTTGAAATAGGACTGTGGCTTAGACTCTAGGGCTAACAAAAGCAATTTCCTCCAAATCATTTCTGCAGGCTTGGCTCTTACAGATTTTTTTAAAAGTGCAATTTCCCCCTTCAATTTGGACATTGTCATTTCCCTTGGCTATTGTGCATGTAAAACTTGAACCCCCCTTGGTGTACTGTAAAAAACACCCCATTCATTAAGCCTAAATGAGAGGACTTGAGTGTTAAAATACTGTAATAAATGTTGATGACCAGTGTGATTGTTTGAAATCAGCAAAGCAGAATATTAGATGTGCCAAGTTGCTTTAACAGGGAATGAATATTGATAAGCAAGCAGGCTAAGATTTTGAAAAATAAATGTCTCATTAGGCTCCTAAATCCTTAAGGCACCAAAATAAATAACCCAGGCCCATATCCTCAAATGTATTTAGGTTCCTAACCTCCATTACATCAATGGTGCTTTTAGGAGCTTAGGGTGTTGTCCATGAAGATGCATAGGTACCTAATGCTCAGCTTTAGGCACTTAAGTTCCAGTTTTGGCTCTACTGCTATGCACAAAACGCACTCAATCCTGTAGGTTCCTAAACTCACTCATTGCCAAAACTTTCCTAAGTAAAAGTCCCTCAACACATAGGTTTTTGTCTCTGGGCACAAGCACTGATTCCTCATTGGGGGCATCCAGATACCTATCTCCTGCCTAAACCCCAGAGCTACTCATGAACCAGGACAAGACAGGCATTTGGCCCCCAGGTCATGTGTGGGGCCCAATCCACCAGGCACCATCCCAGTACGCCTACCAGATCAGGTCCCATTCAAAATCTCTTTGGAGGAAGAGAAGGTGCCCATCTTATAACTTTTAGCCCAGAGGTGTTCTAACCTGGGATGTGAGAAATGCAAATTCAAAGCCCCCCACTCCCTCTCAGAGGAGGAGCTAGGAGGGAGATCGTGTTCAAATCTTCTCAGGAAAGTGCTCTAACCACTGACCTATGGGATTTCCTGCTGAGGCTGTTGAAGTCTGGACAAATAAAGAAAGAGTGATTGAACCCAGGGTCTCCTACCTCTAAAACGTGTTCAAAAGACCAAATAACCACACTTAGCCAAAGTTTGTCTAAGAAAGTAGTAGACTACAAAAGGGAGACATACATACCCCTCCTTTTGGGAACCAATTATTATCTCACAGCATGTTCACCTTAAACAGTATGTGTGCTTTGCCCCCAAACCACTTATATTTATAGCCTGGTTGCTTACAAGATAGAAAGTACTTTGTGTCAATTTAGATCCAGTTTGTGCCAGTTCCATATCTTGTTGTTCTGGACCTTTCTTTATCTCTGTTTTGGCTACTACATTTTAAACCATTTGCCTGTGAAGATACCTGTACTAGAACATAGGACGAATGTCTCTTGCCTTTGACCGGCTTTATATATTCGCTAACGCCAAAAGTTACTTGTATACAGTGTATAAGTGACAGAAGTGGGTAGAACTGTGAGAAAGATATAACTTGGTTAACATAACTGCCCACGTTTAGCATAATACAATGTTAATATTGTATGCCCCTAGCCAATACATATCTGTATTGGCTAATACCATTATGTGTATTGCTAACACTATTAAGCATGTGCTTAAATGCCTCTCTGAACAGTGATGCTTTACTGAATCTCTTCCTCCGTAAATAAGAGGTATTCCGGTATCGTAAGGATAATCTTTGCATTTGTTTATCCCAGTTTCTCAATAGCGCTAGTGCATAGTCAACTTTACCTCAGCAGATGAGAGGAGAAATTACAAGAAAACTAGTACACTAGCATTGAGCTTTGCAATCTGGAGGTTGTGTAGCTCTGCCCAACAAACAGTGAAATTAACTGTGCCTCACGATCATGTTAAACACAGCATTTTATGAAAACAGAGCATTTTATAATTCACATGCAACATGAACAGATAGGAACCAGGATATGATTTTCATACTAAATTAAATGTTAAAGCAGTAGGGTTCATTTACATGAGAGCTGGCGACAAAATGAAAAGAAAAAGCCCAGTAATTCATGGTTAAATCAACATTCCTTCCGTCTCTCACCTTCATGCCTGCTTTGTGTTTAGCTGCTTTGCTTTAAAACCAGAAGCAATAAGTGAAGAAAAATTGGCTCATCCACCTTGTGATCAGCTCCTCCCTTTGCAGGTCTGATTGACCCAAAGAAATAACCATGTTTTCTTCAGGTATTTAGCATGGTGCTATAGGCTGGTTACACTGTCTGTATCTTATAGGTTCAATTCCTATCATTATAAGGAGGGGAGGGCTCAGGGAATTGCTAATGGATGAAGGACACTTTAGGCTACAGTGTTCCATGTGCCCAAATCCTACTGAAATTTTGTAACTTGAGCACTTAAATCCCTGAGTCCTCTCCTGGAAAATACCAGTCTTGATCTCCAGGTCACTGATCCAAGACAGGGTCAGGTAGGTCAAATCAACATTATATCATTATAAAGCAAAACAAGGAAGCCTAATAGATTCATCCTTAAGAACTCACAGTGTCAGGTTTAGCTCAGTCCTTTCTGAAGCTGCCTTTGAAATCAAATATATCACATTTATTTTATACCCAGCCAGAATGAATTAAATACATGCCAAAACATGGACAATTCCCCACCACTTCCAAAGAAACTGCAGCTGTTATTAGGGAACTAGGACATAATGACCCAGGACATACAATGTAGTCCTAAATCCAGTCCCCTGCTGCCACAGGTCAACCCCATCATATAATCCTCTTTGTTAATTTATCAAGCGCCATCTTAAAACTAGTTGGGTGGTTTGTCCCCACTGCTTCTATGGGAAGGCTGTTCAGGACTTCCCTTCTCTGACAGATACAAACCTCCTTCTCATTTCCATTCAGAGTTTAGGTATAGCCAGTCAATACCCATTTGTACTTATGCCAAGGTTATCATTTTAGCTTCAATAGCTCCTCCCCTTCCCTGGTATCCTCCCCCCCCAATGTATTTATCGAGAACAGTCATATTTAGAGTCACACTAAACAGAGACGTGCTTCTTGCAGTTGTTGCTACAAGGTTTTAGAGGGCAGGGTGTCTGTAGAAGAGCATATCTGCCACAAACACTCTCCCTCATGGCTGGGCATGGTGCAGCATCTCATTTGTCACTGCTCTGGCCGTGCAGTGGCCTCTCTTCTCATCATTCAGCCCTGAGGCCAGGTCACTTTAAAGTCTCCCCATTCCTGGTCTCAGCACCCCGCATGGACAGCATCCCATGCAATACTAGGCATCAGTCTAACACCTTCCATCCCTCCAGTGCTCCATTTCCGTTCCACTCTTCTATCTGAGCAGTGGGCCCAGAGCTTCTCCCCGGAGTCTTACAACCAAACTCAAAGCCCAAACACAACAAAAGCAACTTCTGCTCCTTTCTCAGGCTCGAATTTTTAATCCCTCCTGGATCCTTTCTAGCGCTCCATTCTTCTGCACAGCACTGACTCTCAAAGGTGAGCTCCCTGGAGTCTGGCCCCTACTCTGCATTGTCAACTCCCTTTGACCCCCAAGTCTGTCTGCCTGTGGGTTGGCCTTCTCTCAGACCCACTTCAGGGGTCACTTTCACCTCTACTCTCCTTTCCCATCAGGCTCAGGTATACACATCCTCCTGAAACAGCTTCTCTGTCCAGAAAAGGACTATGGAATTCTTCCCCTCTCCCTGCTGCCATCTTCCTCACTGGGCCTTCTTTCTTCCTAGAAACCACCCAATTCTTCCTCCAGGTGGGCTCATCTTTCACTGGGTCTGGCTCACCCTTCAGGTGCAAGGAGATGAGATAATTGGCCTCTCAGGCCCACATTAACCCTTTCTCCACCTCTGTGTGGGGACACCCTAACACAGTGGTATGTTCTGTTTTGCCGGGGAGTGGAACTCAGCAAGTGTACAGTTGTCTAACCAAACTGATCAACAAGAACTTGCAGTTAGCAGAACTCCAAGATGCTAGTAGGCAGATCTGATAACAACTACGACTATGTTTGAGCCATTTATCATTCATTCCTATTGGATGACCCCATGTCTCTTTGCCCCTCCCAACCCCCCACCCAATACCTTCCCCCACCTCCAGGAATTGTATTAAGCTTTTGACATTGCTTTTATAATTGGTAGGTGCAAAACAACATCTTCTCTGTTGTTTTCTTTCTTTCTGACTGTAATCAGAGAAATCACTTGCTCTCTGTCATTTCTATTTTCTCTCTTTCTTCCTTTATGCCTTTGCTTCCTCATACTCTCCCATCTCTCTTTTCCTTCCTTCCATTTTCCCTCATACTCCCCCCCACACACATCCCTGCTGCCCCAATCTCCTTCCCTCCATCCCTCCCTGTCTTTTTCTCCCCCGCTCTTACTTTTATTCTCCATGCTTCTCGTTTCTTGCTCCTTTTATCTCTTCCCCAAGACCCCTTTCTTGTTCTACATTTCCCTCCACTTCTATTTTCCTCCTTTAAATCCCCTGGTCTCTGCCTATAACGGCCCCATTCAAACACTGCAGCGGACAGGCCGGCACATTTGAGACCCAATTGTTCACCCTTATCACACTGAGTATCAGAGGAAATATCACCATCAGCATGCTCAGAAGAGACTCACTTGATGCCAGTCACAAGTGTCTATATTCCAATTAAAGCAATGCAGTGACTTTTTCTTAGTATGTCATGACTTTTGCAGGCCTAACCAGTGTGGAGAATTAGGCGGCATTAGGAGTGATTGTCTATAACTGAAAATAATAGAGCTGAACTCAGAGCAGTCCTACATCTACCCGATACAATTTCGCATGTAGATATTGGATTCTCAGTACAATGAGCCTGATAATGCTAATGGGGGCCCACATTCAGCAGACACACATAAAATGAGCCCACTCTCCATTACTATTTGAATTTACTATTATTTTGGACCATTGGGTATGAATCACATTCAAGCCAAATTCAGCACAAATCACCTAGAACTGCACACAGCCGCTCTCCGATAAAATTAGCAATAAGGCCACTTGCCATGTGCGGCTTAGCGGAGTCATCACACATCTGCCCTGAAATGTCAATATAACTTCAGACGACGCTGAGCTGTTTTACGGTGGGGTTACTGTCACTGCATGCTCAAGCATGTGGTAAATTGATTGCGTTCCTCTGTGGCATGTTGGGAACATTCTCAGTGACTACTGAGGATTAACAGGACTGGTGATTGTGAGAGCTGATGTCTGATTTGTCTCTAGGAGTCATTAGGTTGCGGACGGGTAAGTTCTTCTATGATGTCCTTCTGATGACCTCTGCCTTTACCTTGAAAAACCAGCCACCTATCTCCCAGGAGAACACCTCACTACACCTGCCTCTTAACAGCATGAATGCCAAATGATATGCCATCCACCAGGTTTTGAGATGAGAACATCAAACTATAGGATTTCAAATGGGCTTGAACCCTGCCCTAACAGGAGGAAGAGGGAAGAAGTTTTATCCACTCTGCTGATGGAAATGGCTGTTTTGTGCATGTTGAGCATCACTGTTCTCCAGTAGCTAGAGCACGGGACTGGGACTCAAAAGATGTGGGTTCTATTAACAGCTCTGCCACTGCTCTGCTGTGTGACCTTGGGAAACTCATTTGACCTCTCTGTGCCTCTGTTTCCACTCCCCCACTTTCTGTGTCTTGTCTACTTAGAATGTAAATTCTGCAGCAGTAGGGACTATCTTTCAGCATATATTTGTAAGAGTACTTTGAAACATGGGATTCTCAATCTCAGCTGGGATCTCCGGGTAGCACTGTACTACAAATCCACAAGCAGAAAACTTGGTTCAATATTAGTTAAGGTTGCTCTCATCAATAAACGAAACCACAAAATATTAGGAAATGCGAAGTCAAGGATTAAAAAGGGTTAATGTCAAGCACTCTCAAATTAGGAAACACGAGAATGAACATGGTTACTGCAACCTTAATTTGTCCTCCTTGCGTGTATGCATTATAATACACCCTATAAGTACACGCAGAAGTAACCACCTGTTAAAAGTTGGGTGTAAGTGACTTGCACAGCATCACATGGGAACTCGGTGTCAGAGGCAGACTCCAGGAATAAGGTTCATGCTGAAGCATCACCCTGCCTAACTTATAGGTGTCTGGAAAAATCACCAGGATACACAAAGCCTGAGTTTGGCACCTTGGCTCCATGTACACTGAATGAGGAGAGATGGGTGACTCAGAATGGGATTCACAAAAGCCAGCATGCTAGGCTGCGCCTCTCATAAAATAGCCAATGGGAGATGCCAAGCTGAGGAGTGTGTGCTGAGCCCTGCCCCTCTCAAAGATCGGCACCTGAATCAAGACTGCAGGGTGGCACCTACCTCTACTAGAGATCCTCAGCTGCAAACCCTCTCTTGGCATTAGATACCTATACAGTTAGTACAAAACTGGGCAGGGGAAGGGGAGAGAGGAGGAGTGGTTGTGCTTTGAGCAGGGGGTTGGACTAGATGACTTCCTGAGGTCCCTTCCAACCCTGATATTCTATGATTCTATGACAGCCTCCCTCAAAGCTTTTAGCCTAGAGGTGAGGGTACTCAGCTAGGAGACCCTCAGTTCAAGTCCCTTCTCTAGGTAGACAGGATTTAAACAGGTATCTCCTACCTCTCAGTTGGATGCTCTAATCACTGGGCTATGGGATATTCTGATGTGGGATTCCTTCAGTCTCTGCTGTCAAAGCTATTCCACTGTGGATAAATAAACAATTAAAAAGTTCTTTGGAGCAAGGGGACTTGGTCCTGTCTCTCCCACCTCCCCAGTGAGTGCTGTGAGAACAGCCTTAACTAACATTAAATGAAGTTAGAGAGGTGTGAATTTCCTTAGGTTTTTTAATAGAAAGAAAATCTATATTTGCCATATTTCAATAATAAAGCACTTACACATGTATTGTCTTTGGTGTATATTTTGTTGCCATTGCTACCTTTGTGATGTTCCATATTTCACCAGTCAGTGCCAAGTTCATGAATCTGTTGAAAGTAATTACACTGATATGGATACAGATAAAACTTTTTTTTTAAATGCAGCTTCTAAATGACATTTCTTTTAATTGTGTAACAGTAACCTGAGATGGGTCTCAGATCTAGAATTTCCCACTCGTTTTAAAAAGAAGTAAATATTCAGAAAGCCATAGCCTGTCATTTGTAAGCAGCATCTAAATGCCTGAGTGATGAAAGAGTAAGGAGCACTGACTAGCCCCTATGACAGCAGTTACCTACTCCTCACCCGTGAGCTGATATATGTGACGGAAGAGCATAAATTGGGCATCCGCCCTGGAGCCATCTGAATGTTAAGTGTCCAGAGCTCTGGGACGACATGTGATCCATTTGCAAAGCAGCGTGCAAGGAATCCCATGCCCGATACCTTATATATATTAAATCACATGGGACTGCACCATCTTTCCCGTTGGCTGTGCTGGAAATGTGTTCTCCCTCGATGTGAATGAGCAAGTATGTAATTTGGAGTGTAATTAACCAGAGCCTTAAATCATCCCAGATTCCATTGTGTTGGGGCGGGGGGGGGGGGGGTGGTTCAGCATGTTGCACAATCTCTTTTAGGAATGCGACCGTGAGAGCGAGCAAACTTTACCGCGCTACAGCATCTCCCCAGATTGTGTTGATGATTTGTGCTGCCCCTACTCTATTATGCAATTCAGTAGATGCAAGATATGTAGCAAAAAGCTGCCCCCAGGGCCTCTTTCAGGTAATGTCGCAGATTGCAAATTTTGTTATGTTCTACTCTGCCGCAGACTACTCTAGTCAGGTCTCTAGCCTTTACGGTATAGTGTCAAAGACTGGTATCAACACTAATTGTATAAAGGCAGGCTTCATTTCTGCCATGAGTCACACACTGTACTGAAAGATTCCATTTAGACTAGCCCCTAGGAAAAGCAAATCAAAATGTTCGTCTAGAAGTACGCTTAGTAGGATAGGCCATTTCCACTTCAGGCTGTAGTTGTGTCAGGTTGCACATCTGCACTTGCCAACAGTTGGGAGGGACAAATCGGACGCTTGTCTAATTGTCTGTAGACTCTTGAGGAAATAACACTTCCTGTGTTATAGTTTCTTTCCTTTAAATCAATAGAACAGGTTAGCGTGACTGAATTCTGCTTCTGGCACCTTTTATTATTGTCAATGAGGGGTGGGGGAAAGAAGCCTCCAGGTGAATCACATCGATATTGTATTATATATTTATTTATTTTGCCGCCTTGGAAGATTATGAGAAAGCTTAACTGGCACACAGAACATTCAGATGCACATTCTAGGAGAGGGGCAAAGTGTCAAGGATTCTAGCTCATGTTATATAATGTGATCCTTCCAGGTGGAAAATTGTAATCGGCAAAAAATGTCAATGTAGAGGGAAGGGAGAAGCGGTTTTTTTTTTTTTAAATGTCAGTTTCGTGTTTTTACTGCAGTGTCTTGAACAAGTGCATTCAGTGCATCTGCTGTACAGATCTTTATTGTTTCTTCTGACTTTGGGGGAAAAATCTGAGTCTCTTTTAAATAGAGAGGGGTAAACAGGAAGGTGGCAAAGTTTGCAGATGATACTAAATTACACATGATAGTTAAGTCCAAAGCAGACCGAGAAGTGTTACAAAGGGATCTCGCAAAACTGGGTGACTAGGCAACAAAATGGTAGATGAAATTATATGTTGATACATGCAAAATAATTCATTGTGGAGAACGTACTCCTAACTATACACACGAAACGATGGGGTCTAATTTAACTGTCACTACTCAAGAAAGAGATCTGGGAGTCATTGTGGATAGTTCTCTGAAAACATCCGCTCCATGTGCCTTGACAGACAAAGAAGCTAACAAAATGTTAGGAACCATTAGGAATGGGATAGATAATAAGACAGTAAATATCATAATGCCACTATGTGAATCCACCCCTTCAAAACTGCATGCAGTTCTGGTCGCCCCATCTCAAAATAACATATGTCAGAATTAGAAAAGGTATAGAGATGGGCAACAAAAATGATTAAGGGTATGGAACAGCTTCCATATGAGGAGAGATTAAAAGACTGGGATGGTTCAGCTTGAAAAGGGAAAAAAAATGTCATGTGAAATATGGCTGTACCCCTAATTATTTTCATATCCTTTCTTTCCCCTTCTGCTTCTAATATACACTTTTGAAATGGGGTCACCATAACTAAACACACAAATCGAAACAGAGCTAAATTTTGGCAATCTAGTCTTACCCTGACACAATGGAATCTCATTACCTTGGGTGTGGGAGCTGATTTCAGAATTTAAATGAACGGGGCAGTTCATGGAACTCTGGTCCCCAGACTCAGGCATGCATCCGTTCTCATTTTCAAGCTTCCTTTTGCATCCATGAGGGCTAGAAACAGATTTTTTTTTAAATGAAAGCTGAGTCTGATGTCATCACGCAACTTCATGAACCTAGGAATGGGCCTATAGTACCTAGATTAAAGTGCAGGTAAGGATGTACCAGACGTGCCTGTAATGGCATTATAACATTTTCAGTATTCTCTGTCCCTTTCTTGATATAGCCCAGTGCGTTTGCTTTTATGATTTCCACTGCACAGTAAGCAGATGTTGTCATCAAGCAGCCCATATGGTCCTGCCTTCATCTTTGTCTTGAGTGGTCACAGTTAATTTGAAACCCATCAATGTGTCTGAGCTGCAGGGTGCATTACATTGCATTTTTGTCTACATTGAATTTCATCTGCCCTCATGTTGTCCACTCACTGAGTTTTGTTAGGTCCTTTCTCACAATCCCATCTAGTCTAGGTGAGTGTGATTAAAGGCATCAGAATCATGCCCTAAATCAGGAGAAGCATAGGAAGAACATCACATTTGCTACCACAGACGTCTTTAAGTGCATTTATTTGTTTATTGACTTTACTTTTTCTTTCATTCCTCATGAAGCCCCAGCATTCCTGTCAAATACAATCATTAAGGCCAGGACTAGATTATACAATTACTTCGGTATAACTATGTCGCACAGGGGTGTGTAAAAACCTTAACTGCTCATGTAGACAGCACTATGTTAACACGAGAGATTCTCCTGCCGACGCAGCTACCGCCTCTCATGGAGGTGGAGTTATTAAGCCAACAGGAGAGCTCTCTCCCATCATCTTAGAGCATCTTCATTAGAAGCGCTACAGCTCTGCCGATGCAAGGTTGGAGTGTAGACCTGCCTTTAGAAGGATATGAAAGCAGGGACAGTCACAGTGGGTATGTCTACACTACAATTAAACACCCGTGGCTACTCTGTATCAGCTGACTTGGTGTCACGGGGCTGACCCTGCCACCTCACATTGTACCAGAGCCTGGACTCCAGCCAAGTAAGCTGCCATGTGCCAGCTGTGGGTGTTTACTTGCTATGTAGATATAATCAGTATGGCCAACCCCAACTATTCCAAAATCAGAAGTCAGGACCCAAAAGTTCATGAAAAAAAAATAAAAGAAATAGTACATTTGGCCCTTTCTCTTTGCTGTCTAGTTTGTGAACCTTTAAGGGGCACATATCTAAGCTTTTCTCCATGACCACGTGCTAGAAACTTACTCTGAAAAAACAACTTAAGCTGAGATTCTCACATATTCAATTGGCTCTTGGAGCTGGGTGATAAGAAAAATGCCAATATCATGATAATTTTGGCATGACAAACAAAGGCAGTGGTTATTTGAATGTTCTTCAGAGCAATACTGAGGAATGAATGAGAGCCGGAAGGATGCCATGCATTGACACAGCAATGTACTTCTAAGGCTATGTCTATACTACAGAGCTTACAGCGACACATCTGTATCAATGCAGCTGCTCAAAGCAGAACCCAACCCCAACTAAATCATCCCAGCAGGGCTTTGTCAAGCCGGATCTTAAAACCTTGAAGGATGGAGATTCCACCACCTCCCTAGGTAACCCATTCCAGTGCTTCACCACCCTCCTAGTGAAATAGTTTTTCATAATATCCAACCTAGACCTCCCCCACTGCAACTTGAGACCATTGCTTCTTGTTCTGTCATCTGCCACCACTGAGAACAGCCGAGCCCCATCCTTTTTGGAACCCCCCTTCAGATAGTTGAAGGCTGCTATCAAATCCCCCCTCACTCTTCTCTTCTGCAGACAAAATAAGCCCAGTACCCTCAGCCTCTCCTTGTAAGTCATGTTCCCCAGCCTCCTAATCATTTTTGTTGCCCTCCGCTGGATTCTATCCAATTCGTCCACATCCCCTCTGTAGTGTGGGGCCCAAAACTGGACGCACTACTCCAGATGTGGCCTCACCAGTGCTGAATAGAGGGGAATAATCACTTCCATCGATCTGCTGGCAATGTTCCCCTTCTGTAAAATGGAGTAACTGTGCTGATCACCTTTATAAAATGCGTTGAGATTTACTGACAAAAAGTTCTATTTAAGAGCTAGGTAGTATGAATATCTTTGAGGGGATCAGAAGCTGTCTGGGCCCATATCAGTAACTTGACAGGTAAACAGAACACAAGAGCCTTACAGAAATGCTCATAATGTCTCGTTTGCTTCTTGCAAAAGGGAGAATAGGAAAGCCATTTTGTCTCATTTCTCTTTAGTGTAGGTATAGTACTATAATGTTCTTTCTGGAGAATCAAGAAAATGTTGGGGAGGCTTCCTTTCAAAACAAGCTGACAGTTCCTGGATTTTTTTGAACCAGGACCCCATTTTGAAAATCTGCACTAATGTCTGACTCATACCATTGTAGCAAACAGTTTTATACTGGATGAGGAGAGAATATGGCAGTACCCCTTTGCAAGCAGGCTGGCTGCAAATTGGAATCCACGTTTTCCTCCTTCAGCCAGCCCTTCCATGTATTCCCCGTGGGAGAAAGGAAACCTGTGTTAGAAACATGATTCCAACTGGCAATAACACCTAGCGCTGGGCCAGGATGGTACCTTTCTAGCAGTGTATAGAACTGTCACTGGAAATAAGTGTGTTTTGTCATACTTTGTATAGTTTGGTGTGGAATAGTTTTTTCTGCTCCGGTGATCCTCAGTGGTCTGAGGTGCAGGCTTCAAACCTTTGGCTCTGTGACAACAGAGTGGGTCAGTCCCACCTCCTGGGTGCAGTTGTGGGACCAAAGTCTCATGCTGCATGACTGAGAATTCTGTCCTCCCTTTTGAGACTCTCTCTAGGAAGAGGAGCTTTGCAAGATTACCTTCACCCCCTGGGTAAAGGAATATGCATGTGAAGGACACCATAGCAATAACTGGTGAGTTGAATAGAACATAGGCTTTAAGCAATACTCACAACGGTCCTTTTGTTGTTGCTGTTGCCAGGAGAAGAGTGAAGAAGCCATTTTGTCTCCATTCTAATTAGTTTAGTATCACTGTTCTTCTCTGGCCAAACAGTTCCTGGTTCAAGTAAATCTTCAGTGCCCAGTCCAAACAGCAATTCCCAACTTTTGGGAGTACAAAACTGCACTGATCTCTGACTCCAGCTCTATATAAGGCAGCTGGAGATTTGAGATGTGGCTCTTGTGCAATATTCTGGGATTCCTTGTCTCCTTCTTAATACAAATTAGAGCAAAATATTTCCTTAGTCAGTCCGTTTTTTGGGTTTTTGGGCTGTTTTTTTTTTCTTTCCTGGCCAATATGGGAAATGTTTTTCAGATCTGCAATACTACACTCTGATAATCAGCTGTCATCTCTGATTTTAGCTACTGTATGCATCACCCTCATAGTGGCTAAGGAGAGAGAATGGCAGCTGTTCAATAACCCAGGGTGTTCTGTCACCATGCTGGAGGCAAATTAGAGCCTACTCTTTCAACCAGCCATTCCACTGACTCCTCACAGGGGGAAGGAAACTAGTATTCAAGGGATCATGCCAAATGGAAACTACGCACTCAACACAGAGGCAAGACAGTTCCTTGTATGTGGGTTACATAGTGATAAGCTACAAGATCTGGTCTCTGTTGGGTTTTATAATGTGTGGTGAGTGATGCAGTTTGTTGCCTAAATGAGCTTCAGATCTATGTGGTGCCTGTTTCAGGGTCTAGTGACACAGTGGTTCAGTTCCATCACTTGGGTGTTTTCCGTCTCCGGCCTTCTGTCTCAGCGAGTGGTCCATCCTCCATTCAGAGGGCTTTCCTCTCTGAGAAGCTTTCCCTGTCCAATGTTTGTGTAAAGAAGCTGATGATTGTGCCATCAATGAAGGAAATATGCCCCTCGTAGTTGTAGATTAGACGCAAAGCAACACTTCAGGATTTCATGTGTCAGCGGTAGGTAAGAAGTCATCCTTACATAAAACCATAGCTAGACAGTGTTGTGTCCCGTCCAAGGAAAGACACAGACAGAGAGTGTTCAGACCTGTCTGCCCTTTGCTCGGGCTCTTTCATTTCAAGGCACAGGAAACCTTTCCTTAGCTTGAGACTGGTGCTGGGTTTATTACAGGAAATCCTGTCTTAAAATTCTGAGCTTTTCTAATGCACTTCTCAGTGGGTCAGTGGCCCCATCTGTCCAAACCACCGAGGACGGGAGGCTGTGAGAAGGCATTGCTAAAAGTCCCGGGGCTTCAGCTCCAATCTTTACTTTAGTCCTGGATATTGCTGATTCGATACCCAGTAACTAATAAAAAATCTGTGTTGGTTAAGAAGGTGGCCGCTACAGCTTTCAGCCAAGGGTAATTTTGCTCAGATAGTGGAATAGATCTTACTTGACACCTGCCTGTAGAATAGGATTATTCTGTAATCAAGGAAAGACACTGTACCTCTCTGTTTATCTGTTCCGTCTCTCTGTAAAATGTGTATCGTAATGTTGCTGTCATTGTACATTTTGTACTCAAAGCCCTTATGAGGTTAAATTCAGCAATACTTGTGAAGGGGTCAGATGCTCCTGTGAAGGGCATCTCTGAATGTCTCCATAAATAAAAAGAACTCAAAACCTTTTAAGAAGGGTTCCCAGTTAGAACTGGGCTTTCCCTCCCCCCCTCCCCCGACAATAGTTTTTTCAGCAAAAAATGCAGTTTCTGTCAACCCTAAACTATTTGCAAATTTGACATGAGTTTGACCAATCGTTTCAGCCCCCCCCCCAAAAGGTGGGGGATTCACAAGTGGATTTAGGTGCCATTCACAAAACAGCAGCAGGAGCTGGAGAAGAGGTGTGTGTGGGGAGGAGAGGGGGTGGATTTAGTTCCAAAACATGCCGGTAGCTCCTGGCTCCTATAAATCTACAACATCCCACTCTGAAAAGTCGCATAGCTATTTGACTCCTGCCACTCTGTATCACGCAGTTTAAAACCGAGAAGGAGAGAGCATGACAGGTGTTCAGTATCCCAGGAGCCTTTGCCACCATCACTAATGCAAATTAGAGCCTAATCTTTCCTGAATCAGCCAGCCCTACCTTTTACTTCTTTTGTTCTCCCATTACACACCTGCTTTGGAATGAAAATACCAACTAGCAATTACACACACAGCAAAGGGACTGAACAATTCCTTCTACCTGAACTGTGTTGCTTCCAGTTAAAACAGTTTGTCTGTATTGTATATCACTTGGCAGGCGTTGAACTATTTTGTCTCTGTGATCCGGATGTAGGTTTCAAACCGATAACTGTCTAGCCACAGAGTGGCTTAATTCCACCTCCTGGGTGCTCCTGTGGTGATGACAGGTTGTTCATAGATTGCCCTTTATCCATTAGTAGGATTTTTTTTAACTAATAAAGCAGAACTCCCAAATCTTGTGCTCCCCAGTCGGAAGGGAATCTCAATGTGTCCTTAATCTATGGAACAAAGCTGATTCTTGGGCCATGAACATGCCACAGCTGTTGGTGGAGTAGTCAGCAAATGGCAGCATAGCATAGTGTATCTCACTCAGAAAGCGTGTAAAAATTCTTCCAAGTGAACACATAGACAGAGAATGTCCCCTCCTACCTGCCATTGGCCTAGGGTGACCAGATCACCAAAGACAAATATCGGGACGCGGGGGGGGGGGGGTGACGTGGGGGGGGCGTGGCGGGGGGCGGGGCCAAAAAAAAAAAAAAAAAAACTTCCTCCGCAAGTGCTGGAGGGAGTCCCGGGAGACTCAGGGGAAGCGCGGGGCCGGGGTAGTGAGAGTCCGGCCTGGTCCCTTGCAGGCAGGACTCAGTTGGGAGGTAGGGCGAGGAGGGGGGCGGCCCGCGGGGCCAGGCGGTGGCTGTTCTCACCCCCGGGCAGCGGGACTCGGGAGCAGCCGCTGCTGCAGCTCCCACTGCCGCAGGGGAGGAAGCGGCCATGGCGCTCGGCGGCTGCGGCTCTGGCGCCCCCGAACCCCCCGAGCCGGGGCCTGCTGCGGGGACCCAGCAGCGCGCACGCTGCGCCCAGCCCCTGGCCAGTCGCGTCTGGGCTGCTGCCCAGCTAGTGCTATCGCGCGGCGGCCCCGGAGTGGGGGCAGCAGGCCCCAGCCCCCCCGTCCCGCAGGGGAACGAATGGGGCTGGGCTGCCGATGCCTCCGCCCCGGGGCCACCGCGGGATAGCACCAGCTGGGCAGCCCAGACGTGCCTAGCCAGGGGCTGGGCCCAGCGTACGCTCGGGGGGTTCGGGGGCGCCAGAGCCGCCGAGCGCCGTGGCCGCTTCCTCCCCCGTCGCCTGGCCCCGCGGGCCGCCCCCCTCCTCTCCCACCACCCAACTGAGTCCTGCCTGCACTGGGCCAGGCCGGACTGTTACTCACCCCGGCCCCGCGCTGCCTCTGAGTCTCCCGGGCCTCCCTCCAGCGCTTGCGGAGGGAGGGGGAATGGTGAGCCGGGGGAAGAGGCGGGGATTCGGGGAGGGAGCCAATCGGGGGAGGAGGGGGCGGAGTCGGGGCAGGGGGGGGGGGGCGCGAGCACTTCCGGGCTCGAGGCTCGGGGCATTTCCTTGTTTGTCCGGTTGTCCCGACCGCACGTCGGTCGGGACGCGGGACAAACAAGGAAATATCAGGACGGTCCCGATAAAATCGGGACGTCTGGTCACCCTACATTGGCCCATGATCTTTTATTTCAAGGCTGAGGAAACCTTCTCTCAGATTGAGCCTGGAATTGGGTTTGTTACAGGAAATCCTTATAGCAGATACAGAGGAAATCCTGAGCTGAAATTGGGAGCTTTTCTAACCCACTGCTCAGCGTGTCTGTGTCCCAGCTGGGGCCAGTCCACAGAGGAGGAGACTCTGAGAGGAAAGCGTTGAGGGGCTTGGAATGTTAGCTCAAGCTGTAGTTGCCTGACTTCCTAGTTGAGGAGGGCATAAGTTTGGTAGCAGGGGTTTGGTAGCAGGAATATTAAATGACATGGAATAAAAGGCCTGAAAAGTTAACAGAACCATCAACAAAGTTGAGAGTTTTTTATAGAGAGACGTCAGCCTGCTTGGTACCATGGCAAACATGCCATTAAAAATCACATTTTTATGACCTCTCCCGAACCTCCATATTTCTTACAGGGTTATAGCTGTTCTTTTTTGGGGGGAAAGAAAAAATGTTAGAGGAGATGGGCTGAAGCGGTTGTTGTTAAAGTCCGGTCCCTTTTCCAAAAAAGACAAAACAAGACCAACACAAGAGAGAAAACAAAGAACACAAAGATAGAAATTGAGGTTCTGCCTCTGGTGTTGACTTTCACTTGCAACCTCATTGCTGGAGAAACACAGGCCTGGCTCATTGTCTCGTTAGCCACTTCGAGACCTGGCAAGCTCGTATTGAGGGCTGTGTGTGTGTGCAGTGATGTCATCTCCCTCCCTCTCTCTGGCCCAGTCTGGTCAGGACATTTCTCAGGATTAGCACAAAGAAAGCACAACGGCGTCATGCTGGATCCCAGGAGACAGCAAGGGTGGCAGCCATGATTGTAAACCTTTCTGCAGTGGTTGTTGACAGACAGCTTCTTCCTCCATCCATCCATCCATATCCCCTCCCACCACCAAGTCTTTCTTTCTTTAAGAAGCCCTCAAAAGGGTGATGGGTGGAATAGCTCATCCCCTCATTATTTTGTTCACTGGTTAGGCCTAATTTCTGCACATTTTTGGTCCATTTTTTTAGTTCCACACTTTTCTTGTTTCCCAGCCATGATCTTAACACAGTCCTTAAGTTATAGCAGGAGGCCTTTTTGTTTGGACTCATTCAGTCTGTCTGTCTCCCCTTTTCACCTTTTCCCATCAACATTTATTGTTAAAGGTTATTGTGACACAGTATAAACTTTCAGTTGCTTTCTACAGTTGAGCTGACAATTTGGGTAACTTGTAAGTCCAATTATCTCAATAAGTGTGATGGCAGCCATTAAGAAGATCTTTTTCTAGCAAAGCTTTCAGCCGAGGGAAGAACTGGTGCTTTTCTCAAGGTAGTGGAATGGGATCTCTTTGCTTGACATCTGTCAGCGGAACAAGTTGTGTCTGTAATCAAGGCAAGATTTTAATCGGTCGGAGTCTGTATTCCCTTCTCTCTAAAGGGGATATTCTAATATTTTCCCACTTCATATGGATCATATGGTGATAAATTCTGTGATAATTGTAAAGAAGTCACATGCTACAATGAAGGGCACCTATTTGTAATTCAATAAACAACACAACACAAGGCCTTTAATAAGGGCTCACAAAACATTTTTTTCCTGCTAATTGCAGGGTAATGAATGAAGAAGCCATTTTATCCCATTCATCACTGGTTTAGTATCAGGCTTTTCTGACTAATATGGGCAGATCTGTGCATGAGAATTAGCTCCCAAGGCATGCTGGCTGCTCCCGGACATTATTAAACTGTAATGTTGCCACACTGTAAAATCTGCACTCATCTCTGACTCTAGCCAGCATGTGTATCACACAGTTTAATATAGGAATAGGAGAGCGCATAGACGTTGTGCAGTATCCCCAGATCCTTTGTCACCTGGCTTTAGGGAAACAAGTGCCTACTCATTCCACAGTTGGACAACCCTTCTACTTTTTCCTCATAGGAGAAAGGAAACCTGTTTTTAAGGGATGAGTCCAATTATGAGCTATACAATCAGCACAGGTGCAGGATAGTTCCTTTCCACAAGCCTTGCATGACCCTCCCTATAATGAGCGATTGTTATCAGTGCTTTTTATAGGTCAGGGTGGGTTGTGCTTCCTTGTCTTGGGGACCCTGAGTGGTTTGGGGTGCTGGCTTCACACCTGTGGCTGTCTAGCAACGGAGTGGTTCAGTTCCCCCTCCTGGGTGTATGTGAGGGTCCACTTGTACTGCTGCAGTTCCTTTTTTCTAGTCTGAACTCTTTGTCTAGTACAGGGGTGGCCAACCCATGGTTCCAGAGCCGCATGCGGCTCTTCAGAAGTTAATATGCGGCTCCTTGCATAGGTGCTGACTCCGGGGCTGGAGCTACCGGTGCCAACTTTCCACTGCTCAACCCCAGGCCCTGCCCCCACTCCACCCCTTATACCCTTCCCCTGAGCCTGCTGCACCATTGCTCCTCCCCCCTCCACCCCAGAGCCTCCTGTACACTGTGAAACAGCTGATCACGGCGGGCAGGAGGCACAGGGAGGAGCGGGAGCTGCTGATTGGCTGGGCTGCCGGCGGGCGGGAGCTGCTACAGACTAGGGACCGAATGACTAGGAAGCAGTTCTGCAGAAAAGGACCTGGGGGTCACAGTGGACGAGAAGCTGGATATGAGTGGACAGTGTGCCCTTGTTGCCAAGAAGGCTAACGGCATTTTGGGCTGTATAAGTAGGGGCATTGCCAGCAGATCGAGGGGCGTGATCATTCCTCTCTATTCGACATTGGTGAGGCCTCATCTGCATCATACTGAGAGATAGGGAAAACATTCTTTTATGTGAACTGACAGCCTAGACAGAGCGTGCCCTGTCCTATCGGCCGTTGTCTTCTGTTTCAAGGCAGAGGAAATCTCGTCCCAGCGTGACTTTGGTTTGCCAGAGGATCATCCTTTTGCGGGGGCCAGGTGGAAATCCCAGAGTAGAAGTGTGAGCTGCTCAGCGTGCGTTCGGTGTTCCCTCCGTGCCCAATCCACAAGGCTCTGAGTTTGTTCCCCATCATCTTTGCAAATCAGGGCTGGCTCCCCTTCATTTTGCGCTGCCTCCTTGGAACTTGGGAGATTTTTTGTGGGGTAAACCAGTGCCCTTCCCAGGATACAAAAGCTTTGATTAGACAATCTCAATGGTCCCGTCTGGCCTTAAAAATCTATGACTCTAGGAACTCTTCTGCCAGAAAGATAGACAGTGACAACAGCAGCAGGGTTAAAGCCCCTGGTTTTTGCTGTCAAGCGTGGTCACCCGGTAGACTATGGGTATCTGATGTCTGTCTCTGCAAAACCTGCCTCTTGAGTTCAAGCTGTCACAGTTTCTAAGCTCAGCTCTGACTAGCAGGGGTTCAGTGCTCAGATGACAATTGTCAGGCTCTTCCCTTGAAAAGCTTCCAGCCAAGAGGAGAGCTGTTGTCTGTGCTAAAGTGATGGAATAGGACATCTTAGTGTGACGCCTGCTCTTGGCACAGGTTTCTTCTGTAACCTAGATAAGGCATTTCCTCTCTTCCTGGGCATTTCTAAAGAGCCAAGCTGTCATGCTTTGTGGCTATTAAATCTTTCCTCCTTGTTGAGATGCTTTCTCTGTGAGGAGGAACATACAAAATCACCTGCACCCCAGCTTGAAGGGAAACACAGAGGATGGATGCAATATCAATAACTGGAGAGTTGAATAGAACACAGAGCCTTTAAGAAGTGGCCCCAGTGACCCCCCTCTGGCTTGTTGCAGAGGGCTGGAGAAGCCATTAATCTGTGTGGAAATGTGCTCTCAAAAGATTCTGGCAACGCCTGGCCCCTTTAAATCTGCAACATCCCACTTCAAAAAACTGCACTGATGTCTTCCCCAAGCTACTATATCAAGCCCTGTAATTCTGGATAAGGGTACAGCGTGGCAGCTGATCAGTCTCCCAGGATCCTTTGTATCTGCACTGGATGCAAATGAGAGTTTATGTTTTCCTTATTCAGCCAGCCAGTCTATTAAGACCTCATAGGAGAAAATAAACCTCTTTTAGAAAGATGAAACCAACTGGCCACATTACACTCAGAAACAGAGGCAGTCTGACCCCTCCCCCGTTGTGTTACGTAACCCTCACTGTGAAGGTTTCATCTATGTGGTGCCTTATATATTTTGGTGTTGTCTTCTTTTCTTTGCCCAGGTGATCCTCAGTGGTCTGGGGTGCAGGCTTCAAACCTGTAGCTGTTTAGCAACAGAGTGGTTCAATTCCACCTCTTGGGTGGCTGTGTTTGAGGTGTGTTGTAGGTTATTATACTGTTATCTATTGATACCTCCAGGAGGAACAAAGCAGGAAAACTCCAATTTGCCTCTGAGAGTAGTCTATGCTGCAATTAGATAGCCACAATTGGCTCAGGGGCTGTTGAATTGCAGGTTTAGATACTCAGGCTACTGCCTGAGCTTGGGACCCTCAGGGCCCTACAGTCCAGACTATGCGGCAATTAAATAGCTCCTTAGCTTGAGCCCAAGGGCTGGCTACAGGTTTTCAATTGCAGTGTAGCTATATGCTATTGCAGGGGTTCTCAAAGTGGGGATCATGACCCCTCAAGGGGTCATGAGGTTATTACATGGGGGGGCACAAGCTGTCAGCCTCCACCCCAAACCCCTTGCATGCCAAATTAAAACTGTCACTCATTTCTGTATGAGCTGCAAGTTGTGTGTGTGTGTGGGGGGGGGGGGGAGTTGTTTGAAAATGAGATTTTTTCCCCTCAATATATATATATATATATATATATATATATATATATATATATATAACAATTGGAGAAAGAAATTTTGTTCAGACTTTCCAGAAATATTCACCTCTGAGTAAAGATCAAACAGAGAACATTTCAGTCCCCAAAAGGAATATTTCAGAACGTTGTGTATTCGAGACAAAATGGAACCTGTTTTTTGCAAATATTTCTATACTGGCAACAACCAACATCAGCTCTAAGAGCATTTTTGGAACCCTTGATCATATGGCAATTTTTGTTCTGAACTTTATGGCTTTAAGTATCTTTAGTGACCTTTCAAATGGATTGATTTTCTTTGTTTGAATGACAAGAAAATGTGTGTAAATGTTTTGTTGTATTTTAATTAGGAATCTATATGCAAAATAATCATAGTTTGTTTAAAATAATTAATAAACAAAATATGACAGATACTTTATGCTACACCCTCTCCATACTTTGAAACAATAATCTCCCAGATAGGGGGTAGTCAATTATTTTTTGTTAAGGTCCACATTTCTTGGTCAAGGTATGGTCAAGGTCCAGACCCCGGAGAAAATAATTAAAAAAAATAATAACAATAATGATAATAATAAGTAAATAAAAAGATATTGGGATCTGTTCAAAAGCATCTGACAGTCTGGATTTTTGGCCTAAGGCCCTCCTATTGACTACTCCCGATTTTATAGATAGATAGATAGATAGATAGATAGATAGATAGATAGATAGATATAATCTGTGTGAAATCACATTGACTGAGATCCTCAGGTGATGAAAACGAGTATTGCTCCTTGCTCCTTCAAAATCAATAGATCTAAGCTAATTTATACCAGCTGAGAATATATTTGCTACCAAATATTTCTTTGTCTGATGGATATTAATTATCCACGATTCTTCTACTTTCCCTGTTTACTGCTTTTGCAGGTGCTGCTGATTTCACCATTTTCTTTCAAAAATGGAAAGATTGATCTATCTTAAGAAACCTTAAGCATTTTATTTTTGGCATGCATATTTAAATCCTAATATGCGCGCGCGCACACACACACACATACACACACGATGTGGGTTTTGCTGCTGACATTTTTAAACTCTGCCATCAGCAATTTACCCCATTGGAGGCTTTAGCAACAGAGCTCAGAATTCTTGCAAAAGAGGAGCACAGTTATAGAGACTGACAATCCATTGGAGGCAAAGGGTATGCATCTAGCAGTGTGCCTCTGAATTGCAATGGGTAAGGGATATGTGAAGGGGTATTAGCTTTGGTGACCTGGCAAAATTCCGATCCAGGGGCCCTGTTTCAGGAAATCATCCCTATTCAAGAAGGTCACTGAAGCTTATGCTTAAAAAGCCGGACTCTTCAGTGCTTTCTTGAACTGGGCTGCAAACATCTAACTACCTGCAGCCCTGAGTCTGAAATGGATTCTGGACCCTCCCCAAGCAGATCTTACTGGAGAGTCAGGACCTACAATTCCACTAAGTCTCTTTCACTACTTCCTGTACTCCCCGCAAAGCCTTGTCTGCATACCTTGTTAATGATAATGGGGACTCTTACCCTACCTCGATGCAGACCCAATCCTGCTCCACTGATCTCCCATTGACTACAGTGGTTCTTTATCTCACCCTTAACATGGAGTAGCAGTTTTCTACAATGAACTCAATTCTTCTCTTTCTTTCAGCAGGTAATCTAGGGTAGTTTTATGGGACTCATCCTGCATCTCTGGAGTACAATTAATCCCACTGCAGCAAGAAAATGGACTCAGTGATCTAACAGACCTTTTCCATCTCTAAATTCTATAGCTAAAAAGGCGATTAATCTGGACTGTACATAGAGCACCAAATCCACCATAATTTATGAAATAGCTGGTGGACTACATAAAGGCTTGAGACACAGGGTTAACCTGGAAGGAACCCAGAAGTTCCATAAAGAGATTTAAACAAGAACAAATACAAAGGCCGGATTCTATTCTCTGCTGAGATCTGTTAAAGGGCAAGTTATGCCTCCCTGATTTTCATGCTGCACCAGCACTGGTCCCAGTCCATTAGCATAAATTAGAGCAGTTTAGGGGCAACTCTAATTTACACCAATGAGCCAAGGTCACTATGGACCATACACCAGTTGTGAATGGGTGTAGTTCAGATTCGAGCATTCCCTCAACCAATTATGCTACAATAGGAAAAACAGTTGGTGCAGGAGTTGATTTCAGTGCTTTATGTCAGCGGAGAACTTCCCCAACATAGACAATTCTCAATGGGCCAGTTAGAGCCAGGTTTTGCCACTTCGTACCATTTGAGCAGTGAAAATGGCTGGAACAAAGAGAGAGAATCTGTTCTATAAACCTGTGCGTATGATTTGCCATTGTTAGATTCATACTTTACACTGCTAGAGCCGGCGCAGTAACCCTAGTATAAAACTAGTGCAAGAAAGTGAAGGATGAAGCCTTCTGTCTCTATTATGTTTTAATGGGAAGGAAATCTATCTCTGACTTAATTTCCTTTCTTGTCTCAGCCACACTCTAATAGATCAAGGGATATGCAAATTAAGAGAGACTATTTTGGATATGCCTGATTTTAAAGTTGAACGTGAATAATGTCTCACGCCTCTGACTTTGTGTCAGTACCATTTTTCTTGCAAAACTGTGGAAACAACTAATGTTTCTTTATGTGACAAACAGGTGGTTTTTTGTTGTTTTTTTTTAAGAAGGGGAAATGGAATTATGCATCACAATTATTACAATGGAGATATCAACTGCCTTGTGTTATTCAACCTGAAATTAGCCCTTTCATTAAAATACAGTAGCATTTATTTTGTGATGAAGTGACAAAGACCCAATTTCTCAGAAGCATCAAGCTACTCTGTGCGGGCTTTTATTATGTAGCAGGGAACGATTGGCTAAGAAATTCAATCTCCTGGTTATCAGATTATTGGCCAATGAAATTTAATATAGACACTTTGGTTTTGACTTACAGCAATAGAAAAGTATTTGTCAAGTGGTTAACCTTGGTTTGCTTTTGGAAATCTCTATTTGGGAAGAGGTGAATAGGATGATTTTCTTTTATTTTAACTGCTCAGGTAAATGAAGGCTGGATGAGACAGACTAGAAACTTCTGTATGAGAAGGATGATTTAGGTAAGTCTGTCCACTGCATCTTGAGTTAATTTACTCCAGACTTCTCCTGCAACACTCCAGTTGTTTTATTCCAGACAGCCCCTGGAGCAAAGATCTACCTTTACTGAGCTAAGTCAGACTGAAGTGTGGTTTCCTTCTGTTCTGATATTATGTATCAATAAAACAAAAGGGGGAACATTTTTGATACATGCCACATGCCTAGGGGAATCAAATAGTTTTTCTTTACTCAGCCTCTATTCTGTGCATACATTTAGTGAGCAGCTGTGAGGGAGGAGGGATCATTACTGAAGAAGACATGTAGCTGTGGGGAGGAAGAATGATGTTATGGTTAGGGCAGCTGGTGGGAGGTCGGAGATTGGTTTTCAGTCTGTTGCTCTCCTACAGTGTTCCTGCATGACTTTGAGCCAATCACTTGGGCTCAGATCCTCAAAGATATTTTAATTACTTATTCCCATGAGATTTAGGTACCTAAATACCTTTGAGGATCTGGACCTTAGTTTTCTGTTCCTCAGTAAAGAGGGGGGATACTTTTCTATCATGTTGGAAGGCTATATTCACAGCTAGTATTCTCCATACCCGCACCTATTCCAACTACTAACTTGTTCTACACAATCTCAGCTGGCTCTCTCTTTTAAATCTCTAATTGTAAAAGTTGTGAAGAAAACCTCAGGTACGTCTACTGAGGTCTGGACTACACTACAGACCTATATTGGTATAACTATGTTGCTCAGGGGTGTGAAAAATCCACACCACTGAGTGATATAGTTATACCGACATTACCCCCCATGTAGACAGTGTTAGGTGTACAGGAGGCCTTCTCCCATTGGCATAGCTACCACCTCTTGGGGAAGTGGATTAACTACGCCAATGGGAGAAGCTCTCCTGTTGGCGTAGAAGCGTCTTCGCTTAAGCGCTACAGCAATGCAGCTGCACCAGTGCACTATAGACCTGCCCTGAGTGTAACAGATGCAGAGACATTATGTGATTCTGCAGAGAGCCTGGAAAAATAGCTCTGAGAGGTGTGAACTCTCCTATTCATCTCAATGAGGGGTTCACTCAGCTGCCCAGTGATGATCATTTAAATGTCACTGCTGTTAACTATTTAATCCGTCATATAAGAAGGGAGATGGAGGGTCACAGAGTTGCACTATTTACTCCAATTGAATCTGATTTTGGTGCCACAAGTGGGTTGCATTTGGACAGTAACACCACTATTTTCCCCCCAACCAAGAAGCCAAGTGCTTGGGAATCTTGGAGCCCTGCCTAAAAGGGAGCCAAGCAGCTTCTCAATCCTATTTTGAATATCTACACAGCCTACCAGGAACAGCATCTCATTTGGGGACTCAGATGGGTGAAACTTATTTTGTGGGCAGAGCCTGGAAGCGCACCACCATGTTTCCCCCCCATTCTGACCCCTGGAGACATTAATGGTTTGGGAGAAGCTCAGTTGCTACATTAATAACATTGATGGGAGTCATATAAGGCAGTCAAAAGGATTTGTGTCACGGGGAGTCGGCCCCTGTGAATGAAGTGGGTCCAATGCCCCAGTGCCAGACCAGGTGCTCCCAGTTTGTTCGATTAAGAGAGTGGCGCAGCCCCTGGGGCTACAAGGGATCAGGGCACCTGGGACCCAAGGAAAGAGAGGCTTGTTGAGATGGAGGCCTGGTGAATCAGAGCTGCCAGGGTCGGAATGTCAGAGTCCCGGTGGAAGATTGAAGGCCGGGGGAGCAGCAAGAGGGGGTTGCTGGCTGACTTCCCAGAGCCAGAGAGCCATAGCTAAGGGCTGGAGAGAGCTGAAGGCAAGGGAGCAGCGGAGGAGCTTTCCTGCTGACATCTCCATGCTGGAAAGCTGGACCCAGGCAGAAAGTGAGAGGAGCAGGGGAAGTGAGGGATGCTCCCCTGGTGAGAACGATCTCCCAACAGAATAGCAGTAGGGGTTCCCCCTGGGAACTGTGGGATTGTACTCCAGCTGGAAGAAGAGGCTATGCTGGCAAAGGAGCAGCAGAGGACTGACAAGGAGCCCAGGTGCCCAAGAAGACACTGATATGGAAGGAAAGTGCCTGTTGGGAAGAGTGGGGTTTTACACAAAAGAATTGCCTTTCTGGGTCAGACCACTAGTCCAATTGGCCCAATATCATGTCTGCAACAGTGTCCAGTACCAGATCTTCCAAGGTAGTGTACATGACAGGACAGTTTTTTTACTACCAATAGCAGCTGTGGACTATATATGCCCCTTTCATCCTAGAAACCCACCAAAGGTGAAAACCCACTTGAAAAAATCCATGGCTTTTATCCTCTCAAAGTGGCCCATTTGTGGTCAGGGAATACTAGATGTGGAAGGGATGGAGTATGGCCACAAAGTGGCCATAGATCTATGGTGAAAGGTATCAGATACTTCCACTGATTTCAGAGAAAGGCAAGATCCTGTCAGCCACCTCTCATCTTCTTCCATACCAAATTCAGCATGAATGGCTCCATTGCTCTGTTGCTGGTGGTTCCCTTCTGCACTTGTATTCATTTGACCCTTCCAATGGGAATGAGAGTGAGAAGTCAGTGCTGCTACTGAAAGCAGAATCATTGTGCCAATGGTGCACATGACAATAGCATGTTTCCTTGGGGAACCTGATGGGCAGGACAGCAGTTCCCGAGATCTCTCATCAACTCCCAGTGGGCCTGATCCAGTAAACACACATGTGAGTAACTTTGCTCCCCTTGATAAAGCAGCACAAATGAGAAGTGGCCTGATTTAACTAGATCCTAGTGGGAGCAGGGTTCTGTCTCCATTCCAGTTATTTCTCCTTAAATTCAGCCTGTTTCTGAAAGGTTTCTTAAGAAAGGTGTTTCTTAAAGGTTTGGCCCTGGCTCTGAGTTGCACCTCTTAGGCATTAACCCACCATTGTGCTACACAGATACCTATCCCCTGTATAATTAGAATAGCCTCAGGAACTTGCTGCTGTAATTAATTGCCGATTCTCACAGCTGTCTATCATTCACACCAGTGTCACAGAATAGCTAGAGGACAAAGAGTTTCACCCCCTATCTCTTTCCACCCCTTGCCCTTCCCCTGATGTGTCTTTGTGCTGAGGGGTGCATAAGACATAGGCACAAAGTAGCATAGGACTATTACACCACCCATACGCAGCCCAGGGAACCCCTGGAATGAAAGAATTCTAAGCTAGTGGGATCCAGCTGCTTCATGTCCCACGAGAAACATCAAAGATGCAGAATCCAGGCTAGTTTCCTTGTACCTGGGGGATTTGGGCGCATATCTGGCCAATGCCTCAAAAGTCCGGGACACCAGCCAGCTTGCAGAAGTGATTTTACATCCTCTTTCTCAGAGTTTCAGGCAGGTCTGGCTGTTGGTGATGTGGTTATAAAAGAATTGTTTTAGGACTTCCCACATCATCATGACCCCTGCAAAATGGTCAGTGTTCAGCCATTAGCTAGCTCCATGAATGGCTTCAGATGAGCTCGGCTGATACAGGGTGCACTGTTTTGACTTGCACACACATATCTTATCCTTTCGTTCCCCAGCTCCACACATGGGTGGGCAAAGATTTTTCAGTCATTCTGCATGTCGTCACTGTGGCATATACTTATGATGTGGGACAGTCTAAAACAGTGCTATTATTAAATAAAAAGCCTGCCTAAATCCCTAAAAATGATCAGGAAATGTATTTTTTTTTTCATATACAAATTCAAAGAAAACAATCTGGTCGGTTTTGTTTGCTTTTTAAAACAATCAGTTTGAAAATGAAAAACTGACCATTTTTTTGTTTTTTGCTAATAAAACCCTGACAGGTTTCATCTTAATGGAGTGAGATTGTCACTTCGGGGATTTTTGTTTTTGGCAAAAAAAGCAGAAATTGTATCATAGAAATTTCCAAGTGATTAAAAAGGATTTTTTCATCCTCCCCCCACCCACCTCCCAAAACTCCCATACAAATAAAGTGAGAGAAAAATGTAACCGGGACCACTAACCACATCTCCAAACAGGCAAACATTATGTACAAACTGCTTAAGATAATCCATTAAGTCCAATGGAACAACACATATTAAGTCCAAGTACCATGCAGCTGGAAAACAGCCTAGATGGCTAGGAAGTCGAGTGGTTTAATCATGAGCAGAATGTAATTGCAGGGGACAAAACAAGCAGAATTGAGTGATCTTTTCTGCAAATTTCAGGGAGTTTGGGACGTGTTGCAAACATTTCATCCAGTGCCTGGGTTGAGGAGGTGTTAATAACTCCACTCAAGCCCGAGCAATCTTTCCTGCAAGACATGCCTGTATTGCCACAGAAGTGGAGGGTGCAGAATACGTCTGAGTGGTGTGGTAGGATAAACCCTCCTTTTGGTGCAACCAGGCCCCTTCTGTAGGCTGACAGCAGGGCTGGATTAGGGAATTCAAGCACAACACGAGACCCACTCCCCAGTGTCTTTACCCCCTTAGCCCTATCCCCCTGGAAGTGGTGGTGGCAGACCCCTTCCTGCCACCCCTGAGAGGCAAGGACAGTGGTGTAGGTGGTTTTTTTTTCCTACAGGAAGCAGCAGGGGGGAGCACGGGGGCCACCAGGACTTGCGCTAGCTATGTCTGCATAGGTGGGTGAGTTAGGCTCACTGCACACTGTCCCTTCTAGCACATACACAGTGCTCAGTGGGAAGAGGTCTTGGAGGTCACACCACATTACGATCAATGGGGCAGTTTCCCCTCTCAGAGCTATTGTGTGACGCTCTTTGCAGACTCAAGCACACGCCACTGCATGGGTTCCATGGGTATGGTGGGAGAGGCATTTTCAAGCTGTTCTGAACAACCACAACGGACAGAAACTCACTCTTTTTAAAAGGAAATCTGCGATTGTGCTGTAATCACAAGATTCCAGAAGCTGGCACCCTAGGCATGGGGCTGTGCCTTAATACTGCCCCTGCTAGGAAATCCCATCTGACACAACCAGAAACTCCGTCTATCTACCACTTATTGCAGATCTGCCCTGTGGAATTTATGGGAGGCTATAGCCCCCAGGCTGAAATCAAGGGAAGGAGGGAATGTAAATGTTGTTTTTCCCATTACCATAACGCTTATTTACCAATGGGAGGGAATGACTTGTGCCTTGCTCTCTGAATGGAGCCATTCTTTTGCTCATGCAGAGACACGTCTCAGGCCAGCTGGCTGCCTGAGTTGCTTGTTATCAAGTCTCACAAGTGTGAAGAGACCAAACAAAATCACAACCAGATTGCATCTTTACAAGCCGACACCGTGGTCTCTGGCCCAAAAGCACCACTGCGGTTTGGCTCTGGGTAAGCAGAGTTATTAATAAAGGCAGAAGGCTCACAAGCTGCAGGTTTGCACTGACCAGTGGCTCCTGGTAAACAGATTCCTTCTATTTCCTGGACACAATTTAAGTCACAATGCTCTGGAGAAGACCACTGCCAGCTGGTGGCTAAAAGCAAAATCGCAACAAGGGGGCAAAAGACAGGATAATAAAGAAAACACAGATCCATCCAGTTTCCAATTCTGTCACAAATGCTCCCTTAGGCCTACTAGGTAATGATCATAAGCTAGCACAGTGTCCATATGCCATCTGCTGTTTGTTCAAGGCTTCTTCTGCTTCACCTCTTGCAAAATCTCCCACAACTGACCACTCCTCTTCTGATACCCACACCCTAGCACAGAGAGCCCAGGGATAGCTTCACTGACATTTGCCACACAGTCACCTGCAGTAGAGAGGAACTGTGCTACATATAATTAGTAGGCTTATGCTATCTATCCCTCTCAGGTTTCTGTTATGACACTTGTGGGCATTCAGCCATAAAGCTCATGCTCCAATACATCTGTTAGTCTATAAGGTGCCATAGGACTCTTTGCTGCTTTTTACAGATCCAGACTAACACGGCTACCCAGTGCTGGGGCGGCAGGGTGTGTGTGTGTGTGGGGGGGGAGAACCCAGGGCGGAGGCAGCAGGGGGGCAGCCAAATTTTTTTTTGCTTGGGGCAGCAAAAAACCTAGAGCCGGCCTTGGCAGTTGGCCTCGTCCTATAACACCTGGCGCAGTTTTCAGGTGCGGAGAGGGGAATTAAAAAGGAGAAGATCCAGCCCAGTTTGGGGCTGACCAGGAAGGAACTCTGCCTCCTCATTGGTTTCAGCCAAGAGTTGGAGACCGCTTGCTTTCCGGATGAGCCTCTCAGTGGATGGGATGACTGGGCCCAGGGAGACTGACCAAAAGAACTGTCTGCATGAAGACAAGCCCAAAGTAGAAGGATGGGGTCCTGCCGAAGACTCCTTTTGTTTTTCAGTTTTTCATTGATCCATAGATTCCAGAAGGGGCCATTGTGATCATCTAATATATGACCTCCTTTATAACACAGGAAAGAGACATCATAACATAAGAACGGCCATACTGGGTGAGACAAAGGTCCATCTAGCCCAGTATCCTGGCTTCTGACAGTGTCCAATGCTAGGTGCCCCAGAGGGAATGAACAGAACAGGTAATCATCAAGTGATCCATCCCCTGTCGCCCATTCCCAGCTTCTGGCAAACAGAGGCTAGGGACACCATCCCTGCCCATCCTGGCTAATAGCCATTGATGGACCTATCCTCCATGAATGTATCTAATTCTTTTTTAAACCCTATTATAGGCTTTGCCTTCACAACATCCTCTGGCAAAGAGTTCCACAGGTTGACTGTGCATTGTGTGAAGAAATACTTCCTTTTGTTTGTTTTAAACCTGCTGCATATTAATTTCATTTGGTGACCCTTACTTCTTGTGTAATGAGAAGGAGTAAATAACACTTCCTTATTTACTTTCTCTACACCAGTCATAATTTTATAGACCTCAATCATATCCCCTCCTTAGTCATCTCTTTTCCAAGCTGAAAAGTCCCTGTTTTATTAATCTCTCCTCATATGGAAGTTGTTCCATATCCCTAATCATTTTTGTTGTCTTTTCTGGAACCTTTTCCAATTCCAATATGCATTTTTGAGATGGGGCAACCTCATCTGCATGCAGTATGCAGCAGGTGGGCTTACCATGGATTTATATAGAGCAATATGATATTTTCTGTCTTATTATCTATCCCTTTTTTAATCATTCTCAACATTCTGTTTGCTTTTTTGACTGCCGCTGCACATTGAATGGATGTTTTCAGACAACTATCCACAATGACTCTAAGATCTCTTTCTTGAGTGGTAACAGCTAATTTAGACCCATCATTTTATATGTAGAGTTGAGATTGTTTTCCAATGTGCATTACTTTGCATATATCAACACTGAATTTCATCTGCCATTTTGTTGCCCAGTCACCCAGTTTTGTGAGATCCTTTTGTAGCTCTTCTCAGTCTGCTTGGGACTTAACTATCTTGAGTAGTTTTGTATCATCTGCAAATTTTGCCACCTTACTGTTTCTCCCTTTTTCTAGATCATTTATGAATATGTTGAATAGGACTGGTCCCAGTACAGACACCTGGGGGACACCACTGTTTACCTCTCTCCATTCTGAAAACTGACCATTTATTCCTACCTTTTTGTTTCCTATCTTTTAACCAGTTACTGATCCATGAGAGGACCTTCCCTCTTGTCCCATGACAGCTTACTTTGCGTAAGAGCCTTTGTTGAGGGACCTTGTCAAAGGCTTTCTGAAAATCTAAGTATACTATATCCATTGGATCCCCCTTGTCCACATGCTTGTTGACCCCAATCAAAGAATTCTAGTAGATTGGTGAGACATGATTTCCCTTTTTAAAAACCATGTTGGCTATTCCCCCAACAAATTATGTTCATCTATGTGTCTGACAATTCTGTTCTTTACTATAGTTTCAACCAGTTTGCCCAGTACTGAAGTCAGGCTTACTGGCCTGTAATTGCCGAGGTCACCTCTGGAGCCCTTTTTAAAAATTGGTGTCACATTAGCTACCCTCCAGTTTTTTGGTACAGATTTAAATGATAGGTTACAAACCACAGTTAGTAGTGCTGCAATTTCACATTTGAGATCCTTCAGAACTCTTGGGTGAATACCATCTGGTCCTGGTGACTTATTACTGCTTAGTTTATCAATTTGTTCGAACATTTCCTCTACTGACATCTCAATCTGGGACAGTTCCTCAGATTTGTCACCTAAAAAGAAATGCTCAGGTTTATAATCTCCCTCACATCTTCAGCCGTGAAGACCGATGCAAAGAATTTATTTAGTTTGTCTGCAATGGCCTTTTCATCCTTGAGTATCTCGATTGTCCAGTGGCCCCACTGGTTGTTTAGCAAGCTTTCCGCTTCTGATGTACTTAAAAAAATTAGCTATTACTTTCTGAGTCTTTGGCTAGCTGTTTTTCAAATAATTTTTTTGCCTTCTTAATTATATTTTTACACTTCACTTGCCAGAGTTTATGTTCCTTTCTATTTTCCTCACTAAGATTTAACTTCCACTTTTTAAAGTTCCACAGGTTGCCTTTTTGTCTCTCACTGTTTCTTTTACTATGTTGTTTAGCCACAGTAGCACTTCTTTGGTTCTCTTACTATGTTTTTTAATTTTGGATATACATTTAAGTTGAGCCTCTATTATGGTGTTTTTAAAAAGTTTCCACGCAGCTTTCAGGGAATTCACTTTGTGCACTCTACCTTTATATTTCTCTTTAATTAACTTCCTCATTTTTGTGTAATCCCTCTTTCTGAAATTAAATGCTACCGTGGTGTACCTTCCCCAAAATAATTTCTAGAGCAAATCGTTTAGAACAAACATGCAATCTTGATTTTAAAAATTGTCAGTGATGGTGAATCCATCATGACCCTTGGTAGATTGTTCCAATAGTTAATTGCTCTCACTGTTAAAAATGTATACTTTATTTCCAGTCCGAATTTGGCTAGCTTCATTTTCTAGCCATTGAATCATGTTATACCTTTCTCTGCTATATTGAAGATCCCATTATTAAATATTTGTTCCCCATGCAGGTAGCTATAAAGTGTAATCAAGTCACCCCTTAACCATCTCTTTATTAAGCTAAATAGATCGAGCTCTTTGAGTCTAACACTATAAGACATTTTTCTAAACTTTTAATTATTCTTGTGGCTCTTCTTTGAACCCTCACCAATTTATCAGTCCCCTTCTTGAATTGTGGGCACCAGAACTGGATACAGTATCCAGCAGCGGTCACACTAGTGCCAACTACAGAGCTAAAATAACCTCTCTACACCCAAGGATCCCCTGTTTAACCAATGATTGGTTTGCTTGTTTGTAGTATTCCTTTCATTTCTCCACTTGAATATCCAGGAAGACATCGAACTCATGTGTGCCCAAGCCAGAGCACCACTGCACCTGACCTGTGAAGGCAGCACATGACCATCGGAGACCTTGCAACAGGAGGAGGAGTGCCCTCTTGGGCTACAAGAAGGCGTCACAGAGGCAGGCCCTGTCAGAGAGCAGTGTACACGGAGAGTAATGTAGTGGTGAATCAGAATATCCAAGTGGATCAGTGTAGCAGATGAAAAGAAAATAGTTCAACCCGAATGACCATCCTCAGGTTTCAGAAGACAAGGTAGTAAGTACTTCAGATGATGAAAAAAATAAAAATAGAATATGGAGGGATTATAAAACCAGACGAGCTTCCATAAGAGGAGGGATTTATTTATTTTTTAAATCAGGCATAAAATGAATTTGGTTGAACCCCATACAAGGAACATTTCTGCCTGAATGGAATAATTTTGCCCAAGTTTCAAAATGTTGAAAATAAAACATGATCCAAAATGTATTGAAGTTGATGGAATCTTTTCATTGACTTTATTGGATCAAGCCCACAGTGATGAGGAAATATTAGGTTCAAAGCACTGATTTTCGTTATTTAACGTGGTGAAATTCTCTGATCTGTGTTATGCAGAAGAGGAAATTGGGTTGTTAAAGGATCACCAGTTCCTTTGTGTGCACTTGGTTGAGACAAAGCCTTATGACATGATAACAGAGCAATGAAAGTCATTGGGAGATGGGTGGTTGGGGTTGGCGGGCATGTGACAACATCCGCATGCTCTCAGCTGTTTCTTTTTGGAGTGGGGGGGTTTGCTTATTTATTTATTTATTTTTGGACAAACCCAGAACTCCTTTGAATTTTGAGTGAAACATTAAGCATGCCAAGAAGGGGCAATTTTAAAACTATAGGTTGAGCTTACTTGCACTAGGAACCCATTCACATGACTGACTGGAGCTAACCAATATCAGGTTGAAAGCAGTTTTCAGTCATGAGATAGCTAAAGTTATCAATCAAATGGATCCTTTGGGTCAGGACTTGTCTGAAGCCTGCAAAACCCAAAGAATCATCCAGAGCTCTGTCAGTCTATGGGCTCTAATCAAGAAGAACGAACTGAAGAAATGCACAGAATGGCAGAATGAAGGTGTCAGGGATTATAACAGAGCTAACCTCATACAGGTCATTGTTTGCTCATTTCCTGGTCGTGTCCAGATGTCAGCACGATATTGATCTACGTGAGACTTTGGGAAAGTACGAGTTTTCCGTGAAACCACAATGAAAGTTCAAATGTGATGGAACAATGAACATGTGTCAGGTGAAAAGCAAATTAACACACATCCTGTAAGGTCATCCTAAAGCAGCACCTAGTGGCAAAGTGACTGGTACCTTATGCCAACCTGGGATGCGGGTGATCTAGCTTCAGTTCCATCCCTGCCACCTGATATGGAAAAGGGATTTAAACTTGGAGACTGGACTATGGGAATATTCTGAGGAGGAATTTTCTCAATTTTTCCCGTTGAAGCTGTTCTGCTTTTTATAAGCAACTAAATAGTCACTGGCACAGGGATATAGTTTTAGGACGTCAGTGCCCTGCCACCGGGCATTATCTTCCTCACCCTTTTTCCCTGGCCCAGTGACTATTCATCATCTTTATGAATGACTAGGAATGGACATAAACTGCTAGCTGAAAAATGTTGGCCCAGCTCTATTCTTGTAGGGCCTGAGACTTCCTAAACCAGATACTGAAGCTGCATATACTGACATAAAAAAGGCCAGTATGTTTTACAACAAAGTGTATGGGAGAGGCACAACTTGCTTGCCTTGTTACCATGGCTACACTAGATTTACTGCAGTTTCAACTCAGCAGCGCAGAGTTGTATTTTAGAATCTTCGGTTGCTTTGCTTTCACGATAATACATGTACTTCTGCCACAGCTTAATGATGCAAACATTTTCTTCTCTTGTTGATGATCCCGGTCACACATAATCTTTCACTTGCACATTTCTGCTAAGTTAGGTTTATACTCCAAATAAATTTTACTTTTGCTTGCTGTGAATAGCCTGAGGAAAAATATGGAGGCTTCACTGGGCCAAAATACTGCTCTGTTTACTTTATGGTTTCATTAATCGTAAGCATTGAATCAAAATGTCTCACTCCCCCCCCAACAAATCTCTGTGTTGCTGTCCCGCCTCCAGCACTCGCCCCGCTCCTGCAAAAACGGAAGCATGTGAGTATCACTCCTCACACATGAATAGTTGTGTTAACTTCAGCATGGCTTCCTGTAAGGTACTTATACGCTTGAAAATTCACAGGATTTGGCTAACGTAAGGGCTTAGAGCTGCAATGAAGTTTGCTTACAGGATATGGGCCGGAGTAGCAACTGCAGACTCTTTCCACCCTATGCTAGGGCCACTAGATCTGCATGAATACAAATTCAAGACACCATTTTCCTGTTGCTGCCCGCAGGCCACCTCGCCATTGGTATCTTCTGTGCCGGAGTATGATAAGGGCCTTGTATGGAGAGCCCCTATGCTGCACAGACAATCCAGGAAGTTTTTAGAAAGTGTAGGGGACAAATTTCTGGTGCAAGTACTAGAGAAACCAACTAGGGGCAGAGCTCTTCTTGACCTGCTGCTCACAAACAGAGAAGAATTAGTAGGGGAAGCAAAAGTCAATGGGAACCTGGGCAGCAGTGACCGTGAGATGGTCAAGTTTAGGATCCTGACACAAGGAAGAAAGGAGAGCAGCAGAATACGAACGCTGGACTTCAGAAAAGCAGACTTTGACTCCCTCAGTGAACTGATGGGCAGGATCCCCTGGGAGAATAACATGAGGGGGAAAGGAGTCCAGGAGAGCTGGCTGTATTTTAAAGAATCCTTAACGAGGTTGCAGGTACAAACCATCCCGATGTGTAGAAAGAATAGTAAATATAGCAGGCAACCAGCTTGGTTTAACAGTGAAATCCTTGCTGATCTTAAACACAAAAAAAGAAGCTTACAAGAAGTGAAAGCTTGGACAAATAACCAGGGAGGAGTATAAAAATATTGCTCAGTGAAATCAGGAAGGCCAAATCACAATTGGAGTTGCAGCTAGCAGGGGATGTTAAGAGTATCAAGAAGTGTTTCTACAGGTATGTTAGCAACAAGAAGAAGATCAGGGAAAGTGTGGGCCCCTGACTGAATGGGGGAGGCAACCTAGTGACAGAGGATTTGGAAAAAGCTAATGCACTAAATGCTTTTTTCCCTCTTCACGAACAAGGTCAGCTCCCAGACTGCTGCACTGGGCAGCACAGCATGGGGAGGAGGTGACCAGCCCTCTGTGGAGAAAGAAGTGGTTCAGGACTATTTAGAAAAAGCTGGACGAGCACAAATCCATGGGGCTGGATGCGCTGCATCCGAGGGTGCTAAAGGAGTTGGCGGATGTGATTGCAGAGCCATTGGCCATTATCTTTGAAAACTCATGGCGATCGGGGGAGGTCCCGGATGACTGGAAAAAGGCTAATGTAGTGCCCATCTTTAAAAAAGGGAAGAATGAGGATCCGGGGAACTACAGGCCAGTCAGCCTCACCTCAGTCCCTGGAAAAATCATGGAGCAGGTCCTCAAGGAGTCAATTTTGAAGCACTTAGAGGAGAGGAAAGTGATCAGGAATAGTCAGCATGGATTCACCAAGGGCAAGTCATACCTGACTAACCTAATTGCCTTCTATGAGGTGATAACTGGGTATGTGGATGAGGGGAAAGCACTGGACGTGTTATTCCTTGACTTTAGCAAAGCTTTTAATATGGTCTCCCACAGTTTTCTTCCCAGCAAGTTAAAATAGTATGGACTGGATGCATAGACTATAAGGTGGCTAGAAAGCTGGCTAGATCATCGGGCTCAATGGGTAGTGATCAATGGCTCCATGTCTAGTTTGCAGCCAGTATCAAGCGGAGTGCCCCAAGGGTTGGTCCTGGGACTAGTTTTGTTTAATATCTTCATTAATGATCTGAAGGATGGCGTGGACTGTAGCCTCAGCAAGTTTGCAGATGACACTAAACTGGGAGGAGTGGTAGATACGCTGGAGGTTAGGGATAGGATAAGTAGGAGCATTGCCAGCAGATCGAGGGATGTCATCATTCCTCTCTATTCAACATTGGTGAGGCCTCATCTGGAGTACTGTGTCCAGTTTTGGGCCCCACACAACAAGAAGGATGTGGAAAAATTGGAAAGAGTCCAGTGGAGGGCAACAAAAATGATTAGGGGTCTGCAGCACATGACTTATGAGGAGAGGCTGAGGGAACTGGGATTGTTTAGTCTGCAGAAGGTAAGAATGAAGCGGGATTTGATAGCTGCTTTCAACTACCTGAAAGGGGGTTCCAAAGAGGATGGATCTAGACTGTTCTCAATGGTGGCAGATGACAGAACAAGGCGTAATGGTCTCAAGTTGCAGTGGGAGAGGTTGAGGTTGGATATTAGGAAAAACTTTTTCACTAGGAGGGTGGTGAAGCACTGGAATGGGTTACCTAGGGAGGTGGTGGAATCTCCTTCCTTAGAAGTTTTTAAGGTCAGGCTTGACAAAGCCCTGGCTGGGATGATTGAGTTGGGAATTGGTCCTGGTTTGAGCTGGGGGTTGGACTAGATGACCTCCTGAGGTCCCTTCCAACCCTGATATTCTATGAGATCAAGGATGTGTGTGCTTTAGTAGCAAACAGCACAACTGGATATTATTATTTTTTTGTATTACAATATTAACTCTGGACTGCAGCCGGTGATCCCATTAGGTTAGTTACTGCCCAGAGACAGAACAAAAGGAGAGTCCTTGCCCTGGAGAGTTTACAGTCTAAGTAAGGTTGTTGGGCAGGACTTGTACCAATGACCTGCACCAGACTTGCATTTCAGCCTTATAGCTCTTCGTGGAATAAAATGTGGTTGACATACGCTTGGCAACTGGCAGAATCTTAATACTCCTCTTTCAAAATGTTTTTTAAAACCTTCTTGACAAACACAGAGAGCTCAGGGTGTTTGCACAGCACCACTGCTGACACAATGGCATTTTTAACATTTGAAGGGGGAGGGAGAAATAATCTTGCCATAAAAATGCAGGGGGAGAGAGAAATAATCTTCCAAAGAATGCAAATGAAAAGTATGGGTGTGAAATAGAAGCATTCTCCCAGTCATTGGTGAAAACCTATATTTTCTTGACAATTATAACAATATTAGCTAGCAGTGAAGGTTTCCAAGGCAACATGCCCACAGGTGCATTCATGTATAGTGTGCATGACTACCAGCTTTGTCAAAACAAAGGCTGGGTGTCAGGAGGACGGTATGTGGGCATTAAACATCATTTCATAAATCTACACGGCAAACATTTTTAACGGAATATGTTATTTTTGTATGTGTGATCATCCCAAGCATTTCACTGCTTTTGGTGGGAGAATATACAGAACAGCTAGTGCATTGACACCTGTCTAAAGACATCATTCAAGAAACTAATTACATTTGGTTGGTTGAGAAAGGTGCCTTCTAATAAGGCAATTTGCTCCGTTTTAGGCCAACTCCTCAGTTAAATCATTGTAACGCCATTGCAGTCAATGGGCCAGATCCCCCGAAGTGTAAATCAGCAAAGTTTCCGTAATAGAGCTTGGTGAATAACTGATTCTTTGGTTTGCTCTCTGCTCTGAAAAATCAACGGGTCCAACCCTATCCAAGAATTCAGAAAAATGTCAGTGAATTGAAAAAGTCCATCTTGTGTCTAACAAAACACGTCAACCAACCGGAAACGCTTTGTTTCTGGGCATTTTTAAAGGGCTAGATTCACAAAAGAGCCAGAAGGAGGAGGAAGAGGAGATGCCGTCCCTTCAAAAGTGTCTGAACCAGTGTGCAATGGGGTGCTCTGCTCTACAGGTGTAATGAGGCCAGGATTTCACTCCAGTGATGCAAAGCAGCCAGAAGTTCTTTGAAATTGGCTTGTTACGCTGAGTTTACAGCTACTTTGTGACAGTGGAGCGTCACTAAACATTGTTGAATCTGCCCCTCAAACTTTTGTCAAAACTAAAAGAAGGGCAAGAAAGTTTAAGATCTGGGCAAAAATTCAACTCAAGCCTTATCCCATCCTTGATGGAAACCCTTTTCTAAACCAGAAAGCTTTGATTCTGCTATGGCTTATAGAAAAATGCACAGATGCACTCTGATGATCTTTTCTAAAAACAGAGAGCACTAATTGAAGATCAAACTTCCCCTGGAAATTAACCAATCACAAAATGCATTCAAAGCAGTAATTAGCCATGTATTGAAAACGGCATGTGCAAGGGTTTTTTTTGCTTGGTTTTATTCTTCATTGGGAAGAATCTAAACACATTCAAATCAACTCAAAGAGCAAGCACATAGCACCAGTCCCGTGCTGCTCTCAACATTGCCCGGTGGGCTGCTGTATGAGATGGAGGACAATCGCCCCATGAGCACACGGAATGAGAACAAACATGGAGCCTGTACGGGATTGCAACCTTTCTTCCAAAGTGCACAAACATCTTCATTGCAAGCTGAGGTTCAACTGGTAGCACTGTTGTCTTTGGACTGAAACACTGGGTGTTCAAGGTAAAGCCGTGCTAGGGGCTATGCCCGGTGCTGACGTAGCTGGAACAGGGTGGCTTACGCTTAGCTGAATAGCCTGTAACATCTTGAATACCAGATGAGGGGAATCCGGTAACTCAAATATGAAAGGCAGCAGGAAGGGGCAGTGAAAGACGCTAGGAAACAGGAGATACTAACAGAAGGAAGTGGGGTGAGGACGGAGCTCCAGCCAGAAAGGGCTGGGAAGTGACAGCTTCTGGTGGAGTGAAAGAGCTCTGAATGCTCTGACCTAGAGCTAAGAACAAATCGTTGTGCTTTGGGACTTTATGTGGAGGACTGTTTGGATTGTTCTGTGACTGAGGACTGTATTGGATCCTAAACCAACCCCAGAAAGGGCTGCTGTGAACCACCACTGAGACTACATGGAACCTACTATTTGGAGTAGCTTACAGGCCTGCAAGTGGGGGCAAATAGGGGCAGGGTGCCTGTAAAGTGACCCCTGGCCACAAGGGGGTGCTCAATAAGCGACCACATCATTACAACAGCTTTGCACTACTAGCTATCTTAAAGTAAACTCTAGTAGAGACAAGGGAATATCTTTTTACATCAGTGTAGTGAGTCGAGGTAAACCCAAGATGGGAGTATAGTGTTGACCTTGGCTAGCTACAATTCAGTGGCAACACCCCACCCCACCCATGTTAATACCGAGCCAAGGTTGCTTGGTGGTATGTCGTTCCCTTGCAGAACACTGAGCTGAGCAAAACTCAACCTTCTGAAAAAACACGAAATGCAGAGTTATGGTGGCTCCAATATGCCCCATTAACGCCCATAACATCACTCTGCTGACCCCACAGCTAACCTCTCTTCACAATCCATTCACGCTCACCCACAGGATTCCATGGAACACTATTAAAGGACAAAAAGGGAGAAAAGACGTTGTTGGTGCCACCGTCCCTGGTTCTCCTGGCAGCGGCAATAGCCAGTGGCAATTATTTGTATACACGTCAGCTGCAGTCAGTATGTTCAGTGTACCTACAGAAATTGGCAAAGGCAATACTTAGCTCTGCGTGGCAGATATGTGTTTGGGAGATCTGTGGATTAGTTTGAGATGTGTGACGAAGCTGTGATTGTGATAGGACTATTAGGAGGAGGTGTATGTTTTCAACCCTCTCTTTTGTGTAAGGAAAGGGAAGAGGTGCTGTGACATGCCATGGTGCAATCCACACCAGTGAGGGTCTGTGTCACTCCTACCCTGCAATCTTGGGTGCCTTACAATGCCCTTGTTGAAGTAGCTCTCCCAGGCCATTCACAAACAGCCTTCCAGTATGCAATTCATACCCTGAGTGTCTGTGTGTAACTGCAGCCTGTGTGGGTTACACTCTGGCTTTTACCAGCCTTGGTTATACTGCAGCGTGACCCCATCACACTCCCAGTCCTGGATTTCCCCCCAGAAATGTATGTCTTGTATTGCCCAGCCCTCTCCTGGGCAGTTCAAATATATTAAGTCCATTATTCCTTTTAGGAAATGATAGACACACGACTTGCCACCTTAAATGGAGTTACCCAGACACTTCAACTTCGACACCTTGGGTTAGATGAAGCAATAAACCAATTTTATTAACTACAAAGAGAGAGATCTTAAGTGAGTACAAGCAATGAGGCATAGAAGTCAGAAATGGTACAAGGAAAATAAAGCTAAAACTCTTTCTGTTGCCTAAAGTAACACACTATATAAGATTTAAAGCGAAGTTTCTCCCCACGTGCTTCCAACAGCAATACTGACCACACTCTTCAGGTCAGAACACTCATCTCCCATCCCACTCCAGATGCCAACAGCTGCTTCTTTTGTATTCTCAGAGGCGAACAGTGAGATGGACAGGGAGAAAGAAGGGATGTCTTGGGGTGTTTGGCCCCTCCTTTTTATAATTTTAGTCTCTCTTTGAAAAGCATTTCCAGCTGAGAACCTGGAGACAGGCAGTCTGCTGGAGGAAGGATACTTCATGTTGTTTCTTTGTAAGCTGCAGATCTTTGTTCCCGCCCCCTCCCGCACTCTCTTGCCAAAGAATGACCACTTCATAGGTGATGGCCCATCAGCTTTGTTGACATCTGGTTGGGGCGTCAACTTGCCCTTTGTCTTTGAGAAACTGGTTTAGCCACTCCCCAGATTTACCTGGGAAACACACTTCAGTCATGATTTCAGCTTATATTCATAGTTTTACCCATGATGTTGCTACATGCCTTTTACCATGATATTTCTGATCAGCAAGTTATGAGTTTTCAAAGGATGCTTTACAAATATTATTACAATGGTGTGTAGGGTGTGAATACAGGGGTGGATTCCATCACAGGTGGCTGTGTACTTTCCATTGTTTCAGTGGAGAATTATGTATTAGAAGAGATACAGTCAGCAGTCAGGTAGAACAGGAAAGGATTCTAATGAATTAATGATGATTCAAAGAATGCGTAGGTTGAGATGGAATTCTGTCCATCAGTGGAAGGGGGTTGTAAGAGATTGTGAAGTGGTTCTGACGTTGTACACATGTTGTATTCTTCCTGGGAACCTGCAGAAGTATGAGTAGGAGAAAAATAGCCTCCTTTGTTGTTTCATTCACCCACCCACCCACCACCCTAAGTTTTTTCTTTCTTTTCCTCACCTCCACTTTGGCATTTTTCCTTTGAAAAGTGGCTGAAAATCCTACTTTTTCCTTTTTCTGTTATTTTTTTTAAATAAGAAAAATCATTAAAAACGTAGTCCTTTTCAAACCCCACAGACCAAAAGCATTTTTTTAAAATAAATAAATATCCCCCCTTTTTGACCAGCTCTGCTATTGAACTTGTCTGGCAACATGAAGTTAATAATTTATGGCCCTTTTCAAAAGTGGTATGTTAGCCACCATTTCCTCTCAAAATAGCTGGTTGGATAATTCATATGGTGTATTTTGTACTATTTTCCAGTATTTTGTTTGACAAATATTTCTCTGTTTATCCAATCAGAGAATCAGGCCAGTGATATTTGTGAAAGAAAAGAGTTGATGGATATTGTAAGATCGCTGGGATGATTGTAGCTTAGATACATATGTCCAGTATCACACAGGAAGTCTCTGGGGGAGCAGGGGCTTACACCCAAGTCTCTGAAGTCCTAGCTAGCGTCTATTCCATCACTCGTCCTGTGGCCTTGGGTTGCTTTGCACCAGTACTGTGCAGAATCTCGGCAATGGCGTCTGCTCTGTTCTCTCCTGCACTATGCACCTGATTCTCTGTGGCCTTTCAGCCATTTACACCTTTGTAAAGTGAGGCTGATCCTCTGCCCTGCTCCAACAAAAGGCTGGTGTGATCAGCCAACTGGGGATTGTTGTAGCATATCGGTGTGGGGGGTGGGCGTAAAGCCAGGCAAATCTGCTCTATGCTACTTCCTCCTAGACCCCTGGTGTAGGGGAGTGTTGCAGAAGTGTGTCAGGGAGCGTGGCCAGATTGGTTTCCTCTCCAGTTACTTTCGAGCAGCAGAATGACTCCAAAGGGGATGTTACCAGCTGGCCTAACGTGGAGCAGCCATAAGGCCATTCTAAGTCAGTGGTTCTCTACCTTTATGGGCTCCGGACCCATTTGTAAGCGTTTATAGCCTGTCATGACCCAATAAATGGTCTGGGGTGGTTTTGGTCAGATCCTGCCCCCCGAGGGGTTTGAGTCCTGCCTGGCACTCGCCCCACAGTGGTGGCTCCTGGCTGGGTTTGGGTCTCTGTTCTGGGTGTTGCAACCTCTGGGGTTGCAGCACCCAGGAACATAAGCAGGGAACAAAGCTGCGGAGATGGAAAAATGGGGCAGCCTGGGGGTGTATGCAAGGTCCCTAGATTTCTGCTGCCCTATTTTTCTACCCCCATGGATTTGTTCCCTGGGCAGCTGCCCCGCTCGCCCCATGTCATCCTGACGGCTGGGCCAAGCCTGAGTGGTGCTGGGAAACCAAAAGTTGCAGTGCCTGAAGCAGGGAGGCGAGCCCAGCCAGCCCCGTGGGACGGAAGCCACAGCCGCTGCCTCGTGATGCTTTCAAACATTCTGGTGACCCAATTTTGGGCCACAACCCCTGGGTTGAGAAACCCTGATCTAAATTACAATGGGGGCTGAACTGGCCTCTGGCCTTTCCCCAGGGTGGAGGAGGTGAGGTGGGAAGTTGGTGTGACATTATCTCTATCCCCACCTTCTAGAATGCTAGGCATCACGTGGAAGTCAGTGAGATCCGCAGAACCATGCAAGCAACACGAAGTGGTGCAAACAGCTTCCCCAGGGAATGTGAATGTAGAATTTTGATCTGGTTCCATTTTGCACTCAGTACAGGGGTAGATGACTGTCCAAGGGGCAAGGCAGTGGGGATTGGGGGCCTCTTACTACAACACTAACCCTACTTTTTACTTTACATGAAACGTTAAATAAAATTGGCGGTGGGGGGGAGAAGAATGAGGTGCATGAAAAAAATCACATTTGGATTAGATGCCTGTTGAATGGTTAGATAGTTGTCCAATCTAAACAGTGCACCAGACTGGTGAGATAACCACATAAAAAACTGGCAAGATATATTATCCCCATTTTTCTGTGGCAAAGCCCCATATCACTGACTTCATAATAAGGCCTATACATTACCGGTCTCTGAAACTGTCACCTGGCAAAACATCTGGATTGTCTAACTGCAAGTGAGTGCCCTATTCATTCCAGAAACCTGCTTGTTCTCCACACACTGACCTTTGGAAAAGACAGGTGATGCGCCAGGTTAAAATCTGCAGGTCAGCTGAATTCTTGGAAGGAACAATAGCTAGTGAGCTTCCAAAGAAGTGTGCATACATATTTGATTTAAAAGATGCAGCTGTTGTAACTGTGATATCTGTCTCTTTGCCTATGAATGATTTTCAAAGAACCCCAAGGGAGTTAGAGACCCAGTTTTAATTGGGATTTGAGAGCCCAAATCCCTTTGGCTTCTTTGAAAATTCTAGCAAAACTGTGTACATTGGGTAAAATCAAAATGCTGAATAATACACATAAGGTAAATGTTTTCAAAGTACCTAAGTCCCATTTTGAAAAGAGATTTTGGCACTTAGTAGCCTAAGTCCTATTGATTGTCAAAGGGATCTAGGGATCTAAGTGACTTGGGTGTTTTACCTTTTTTTACCTTATGCTTTTTATTGGCCATTTTGGTTGACAGAAAAAAATGTATTGAGCTTTCCTCTTTGAAGAGGAGAACCAAACACCTGATTAAATTTCCTTTGCTTTGCACAATATGAGATGTTTGACAGAGCTATAGAAATTCCATTTGTGTGTGTGTGTGTGTGTGTGTGTGTGTGTGTGTGTATGTGTGAGAGGAAGAAAAAAACAAACAAACACTGTTGATTTCCTGCTGGCTGAGAATTATTAGTATTTTTCTATCCTGCAAAACCAGCCATTAAATCAGCTGAATACTTTGGCATTAGAATAGTTCAGAATATAAAAAATACAGCCTCCTGTTGTTGAGATGCAAATGTACAATTTTGGATTTAAGGAGAAATCTTTTAGGATGAGGGATGATCTAAATTTAAGGACACTTTACAATTAAACGAGTTACAATGGTAGCTGCAAATCTTACACTTCTGCAAGGTATTTAAAACCCCTGGAAATGAAGAATCAACCAGAACAAGGTTGCAAACAAACAAGGAGACAAAAGCAAAGCGTCCAGATTCTGTATTGCTTTTATGCACTCCCAAATATTACACAGTTCTCTTTAATTATAGGATCTTTAATCTCCCAGATTATAATGTTTGAATGATCGGGAACTTTCGCATGAAATGGCTTACAGTCTGTTCTACTCTTCTTCTATAAGAAAGGTAACCACTAAACATAGAAACATCGGCCATATGATTTTACAGTCACACATAATTATGTGTACTTATGATGCCACAGAGAGTGGAATATTTGATTATCTTGGGCTCCAACAGCGGTTTTAACCTCTAACTTTCTACATTAAGGAGCCTTTAGCTTGAAATGGGAATATATCCTCACTGAAATCTACTTGTTTTTGTCCAGGACTCTACATTCCCCAGTGAGGTTTTCTTTTATGATTGTTCTATAAGTGGGGAGTTGTAGAAGAACCAGCTCTCTGGGTACTTACATGGATCTCAATAATATATTATCTGGGCACTTCGCCATCATTAGTCGATAGGTCAAACAACACTTTTTTTTTTGCTAAAACTGTTTATTGGTGGAAAACTGGGTTTTATAACAAGTGTCGGTTTTCCATGGAAAGATTTGGGTTGTTTTCACATCAAAACACCGACATTTTGACTGGAAAAAAAATCACTCAGCTCTACTCACAATGCTAAAACTATAAGTGAACTAGAAAGGGAACTACAAATGAAAGTCAATAAAACTCAAAGGGACACCACTATGTATTTTCTCACTGAACACATTCACAGCTCATAGGAGCTACATTTCAAGTACTAGATGCTATTCAAAACCAAATTCTCTTTTCAGAGCCAGGCTCATGCTGAATCTCTTCGCCACTTGTGAGTTAGGAAACATCAGGCCTAATTCACAAAAATATTTCTCAGATCATATCACACTGCTCATAAACTTGTCCAATTTCTTTTTGCTTCCAGAACTACCATTATCACCTTAACTCAGACTTTAGTCTTTGCTGCTAATCTATCTGCTGTCGGTTGTTATGTTAAGTGTTCTTGATCCTAAAGAACTAAACACAAGAATTTAGTGATGCTTTTAGTAATTACCAGCACCAGGAAAAAAACCAAACCTTATTCTAACTTCCAAAATAAGTAAAGGTTCCAGTCACCCTTCGTTAGTAGATCCTTTCAGGGAAAAATCAAGGCAGGAAAAGACAAGGAGTAATATTTTCAAAAATGTCTAAGATACCAGATCCAGCTGATTCATTGCCATTGACTGTTCTTGTTGTTCAGGACACACCATCATCACATTGTCCCAGGAGACTGTGAAAACCAATTGTGGGCCTGAATTTATAAGTTGTTTAGTTACAGTACTGAATTGCTGTTCCAGGGCAGAATAATCTTTTGCCATTTAAGATCTGCAGTAGTCCACCCACAGCTCGTAGGTTATATAGTATTACATGTTAGCCATGTGTACAATAATGTGTATATATGTTTGAGATTTTTTTTTTAAAAGTAGGGTGGAGGAATGTGATGTCCTGTCTCTTTAAATGTTTGAGCAGCTCCATGCCGAAGTACAAAGCCTCACTTTCATGTTAGTTTCAGTTTTGCAGCTGAAACAATCAAGGCAGCACAGTACACAGCTGTGTTTCTATCTCCTTCTCTGCTGGGTCCAAATGCAACCATTGTGTCTTTTTCGTCCTGATCCTGAGAGATGTCCTGACCAGACCAGTGAGAGGGAGAGACCCCGATCACATAGTCATCTCCACTGGCTCAAGCTAAATCCCAAACATCATCTGTGATGTGAGACTTTGCCTCTCACCTTACCCCCAGGTGTATTTTCCCTTCCGCTCCTTATTTCTTCTCTTTCCTATCTCTCTTTTTCCCTTCTGTCTAGTAAGATTCTGGCTCAGCTGGTAAAAACTGCAGATTTTGCAGTACTGCTGTAAGCCTTGTGATCAGACAGCTAAATGCAATACCCTAAGCAGACCAGTGCTGGTTCACGTTTGCCAGGTCTTGGAGTGGCTGAGAAGACTGTGCTGGGCCTGTGTTTTTCCAGCAACGAGGTCGCAAGTGAAAGTCAACCAGAGACAGAAGCTGCATTTTCCATCTTTGCTGTTCTTTCCCCGTTTTTCTGTGTTTGTTTTGTCTTCCAAAAATCGGAATTAAACTTTAACAACAACAAAAACAGCTCCAACTCATCTCAACTAACTTTTCTCTGTTCCCCCCCAAAGACAGTTATTGCTGTGACAATCAGGGTCCAGACACCACCAGGGGAGAACGGCAGGTTTAGGCTCCAAAAATGACCCATTGGACCAACTGACTGCACGTTGGGTCTTGTGTTATGGATGTATATTGACTAAGGTCTTTTATGAAAGCTTGTAATGTTCTAAACTGACTAATCATTAGGAGCTGTGTATACAGGCTATGGTTATGAATTTACGTATGGCTCCACCTCACAGCTGGACAGCGGGTGATTGGACCAGAAGAGGCACATCCCATTTACACAAAATGGGACTCAAGTAACAATCCATTGTATAACCCACAAAAAGACAATGATGGGACGCTAATGGAAAGACTGTTAAAGACAATTGGGAATGTCCTCACTTAGAACATCTATAGTGTGGGGGGTCGGGGCATGACTGCAAACCTTTTTAAAAGGGACGGGGTTTGAAATGACATCCAGACAGACAGAGAGGGAGAGCTTCTTGGTAGGAAGCTGTCAGTGTACATTGGCTCACCTTTAGACCAAGGGGGTATGCTGAAAAACTGTTTAAAGGCAATAGGTAACTTGTATTAGAAGAGATATTTTATCGAATATAAAAGTGTAACACCCGAGGTTGCATCTTTATGTTTGTTTTCTGTGTAACTTGTCTGTTTGCTCTTCCTTACTAGTTCACCTTCGCATCGGTGGTGGTTTTTTTCTTCTTCTATTAAATACATTTTTGTTTGTTCCCAAGCAGATCTCTGGTGTGCAAACTATGTATCCCCAAGTGATCTGATAACTGGAGGGCTGGCTTCCCACCTTTGGGGTGGTGAACCAGATAGGAACAGTCCAAGTATCATGTACTTAGGATAGATTTGGGGAGACTGAAGGTTGGAAGGGCTATTGGTATCACCCTGAAAGAAGTAACTGGACTGGTGGAAACCAGGGTGAGCCCTTCTGCGTGTGGGCTAGTTAGTGGTGTCAGGGATCTGTGCCATAGCCACAAAGCACCAGGACACCCTGAAGTTACAGTACAGGTGGTGACCTAACCCCTTACCAGTCTGGGTGATCCCCAGAACATCACAATGACCGGCTAAGAAACTGTCAAACAGGTTTTTCCCCACCCTTTAAAAACTACAGCTAAAGGGAAAGAACAAAGAACGTTGTTAAAATGGAAGCATTTCTTTATATTTCACATTTATGCTTTAACTGTATTTCTTTCTTTTCTGTATCTTTAATGACAAGTTTAATGGTGTGTTTGCCATGGTACTAAGCTGACTGACATCTCTACGTACCCAACCTCAAACTTTGTTTAACACTATTTAATGCTGGGCAATGACAGTTGTGTTACCGCCTTTGTCTCTTTGGGTTCCTTTATTCCATCCAGGAGCTGTGGAAGCCCCCTAAAGGTGGGGGGCCACCAGCACCTGAACTATGGCACTGTCCCCGTGCTGCCCTTTCCCCATGAGGCCCCGCCCCACTCCTTCTCCTCGAGCCCACACCCTTCAGCTGTCTCTCCCCCCCCCCAGACTCCACCCCCACTCACTCTTCTCTGCCCCCTCCCCTGCCATCACTCAGACTTACAGCCAGCAAAAACAGGGGGGGCATAGCCTCCCACTCTTAAAAGTGATGAGGCCATGGCCCCCTGGCCCTCCCTGATTCCACCCCTACTGTTTCCACTGAGAATACCTGGCCACTTTGCTTAGACACAACATGGGAGCTGTTGGTTTCTGAACTCTTCTGAAAAATATGTTCCACACTTCTCAATACTGGCATTTGTCATTGGGTGAAACACACTGCTAGACCCCCACCCTCATGCCAGGATATGGTGCTGTACGGATTCTTCCCCTCTAACCTGCCTTCATCAGCCATGCTGCAGCAGTCTCTCTGGATGACTCAGTCCTCTAGCCAAGTTACCCTTAAAGTTCAGTCCCCTTCTGGGGTAACAAGAGCCCAACTAACAAAAAATGGAGATATACCTATTTCATAGAACTGGAACAGACCCTGAAAGGTCATTGAGTCCAGCCCCCTGCCTTTACTAGCAGGACCAAGTACTGATTTTTGCCCCAGATCCTTAAGGGTCCCCCTCAAGGATTGAATTCACAACCCTGGGTTTAGCAGGCCAATGCTCAAATGACTAGAGCCATCCCTTCCTCCCCCCCAATCAAACAAACTCCTGTTGGGTTACCCTTTAGCTCATCTGTTGGTCTACCTTTAAGTCCTTCTGGCTTTGTGAGAGGGAGCTGACCCCCAGTCTGCTTCCTCTGGAGTCCCTCTCACAGTCTATCAATCACTGCACTGCCCTGCTTTTTGTCCCTACTCCAAGGCCCTGCAGAGTTTCCCTTTGCTTCATTAGCTAAGCACTGCCTCCTACGGCTTTTCCCCTGGAGGCCTTTCTTCCTAGCAAGTTTCCACTGCATCCCCTCTCCAGGGAATCTGGCTTCTCCTAGGTACTGCTCTGCTCCTACATCAGAGCCTCCTACAGAAGCCTCACCTTCTCTTCTCTTATGCCTTTTTATTCTGAGGCTCAGATGTTCATCATACTAGCACCTGACTCCATCAGTCCGACCCCTCAGGCTGGGATGCAGTTAATTACAGCACAGGTGTGCTGGCATGTCCCATTACCCCTTAAAGGGACCAGTCACCCTGTGACTGTCCCATTACCAGATAGTGTAACACTTGAGCCATTAAAGCTACAGGTTCCTAAAGCAAAGCAAAATAAAATCAGCTAAAAGAAAATCATAGAAAATAGGGGAAAAGGTGCAGTGTCAGTGTAAAGGAATAACGGAGCCGATGCTTTATGGGAGAAGAAAGAAAAAGTTGCATCAAAAGGAAGAAGATTAGAGGAGTTAATGTGCATGACAGGAAGTGCAATATCAGTGGCCCCAGATCCCTTTACCATTACTGGTATTGTAGATTAGCACTAGAGACCCCAGTTCCAGACCAGGGCCCCATTGTGCGGGGTGCTGTACATACACATACCAATCTAAGTACAAGACAAAAGATAATAGGTGGGTATAGGAAGCGGACAGAGGAACCCAGGAGAACAGTGATGTCGGGCATTATTTTGTCTGACTTAGTACAAGTGTGCAAGGCAAGGAGAGGGTACAATGGCTCTCTCGTCCCCTTTGCTCCGGTTCAGGGGCCAGCTACGCTGCAGATGGAGAGTGTTGGCAGTGGTGCTATTCTCAGGTAGATGGAGAGAGAGAATGGTGGGGAAAGATGAGACCATGGTGAGACACAGGAGTGCATCCTGGAGTGCAGGAAAATGGTGGCAACAGTTTGTCATGCACTTCTACAAAGCCCTAAGAATACTGATCACTGAGAAAGCAGTTCCTGTCCAGTTAACTCACATCCCTGGGCCACACCTGACCTAACTTCTATGTCAGTAATTAAAAGGGTAATTCTATTTCTGAGAACCAACTGCTCTTGGCATTTGCAGAAAGAAGAAAGTAGATGGCATTCCCATTCCTGACACAACTTTACTCTGATGCAATCAATATGTTTAATTAGATAGAACGGTTCGGAATAAACTTTGAAAGCAGAAAGTCCTTGCCAGAGAAATTAGTGAAACTATGTTGCAGGAGATTTATTTATGACATTGTACCTGAGCTCTGATGTATGTAATTGCCAATATCTTTTGTTGAGAAGTGTAAGAGTCAGAACTTTGCAACAGTGAAAAGCAACTCGCTCATAATCAATAACTTTCATTTACTGTAATTGCTAACTGGGTAAATGATTAAATAATATATATATATGTATCTCATAGAACTAGAAGGGACCCTGAAAAGTCATGGAGTCCAGCCCCCTGCCTTCACTAGCAGTGCCAAGAACTGATTTTGCCTCAGATCCCTAAGTGGCCCTCTCAAGGATTGAACTCACAACCCTGGGTTTAGCAGGCCAATACTCAAACCACTGAGCTATCCCTGCCCCTAATTCAAAAGGAAAAAATGTACAATGCCCAGATCTGAAACAGACTGAAAACAATGAGCCTGATTTGTTCCTTGTATAGTTGTTTACACTTGGTGGTATGGCACTATTTTAAACCAACTGCATTCATTTTGCTGGGGTGCAAAGCAGTGGTGAATCAAGGAGAATTAGTTCTTAGCCCACTACTATCCCTTTGTGTGAAGAGGCCATGTAGCTGGTGTTGAAGATATCCCCATGTGGCAGAGAGCTGGCATAGCAGGAGGTATGCACCCCCCTTCCTAGCCCCTACTGTCGGAGGACTGCCAGAGGAATATTGGGCATGCTCAGAGCACTCAGTACTTCAGCAGTCTGCAGCTGGTACCTGGTCAGTGGTGAGATGGGGCGCACAGAGAATTAATTAAGCCCAAAGTCTTTATAGAAATATTTCCAACAGATCTTCCCATTTGTATAGGAGCCCAGCATTGAGACAGAACATCCTGGAAAATTTAACAGAAATAGCGTAGATGGACCACAAACTGCCCCTTTATTCCTACATATAGTTCAACTTGCACTGATATTAGGGTGAACTCCACACATGGATCTTTATATCTCTCCAGACCATAGCTCACCAGGGAACCATGCTCATCTTGGGTGCTGAAACATCATTTCCAGGTGCTGTATGCAATGCCTTTGTAAAGAAGTATCTGCACTCCCAGATGCTGTATGCAATGCCTTTGTAAAGAAGTATCTGCACAGATGACATACCTGCTTAGTTCAGAGGTGTTCAGACTTCTCCATAATGTGAACCACATCTTGAAAATGAGATTGACGTGTGGACACTGCCCTCCCATTTGTTACTTCTTGAAGTTTCCAATCAATACCAGGTCGTCAATGTGGAAACTGCAGAAGATACTTCTTAAGATCCAGCTGGTCCAAGGGAAAGCAGAAATATATGGACGCATCTGTAGATGGCAGCTCTGCCCAACCTATAAGAAAATCAATCTTGTCCTCAAAGAATTCTCCACTGTCCAAGGAAGACACGCAACCATGTTTAGGAATTCAATACCCAGAAGAATTGAAAGAACATTCTGCAAGGGACAAGCAGACAATAGGACTGTGTGCTGTCTTTCTGGAGCCCAGAAACAAGATGCCACTATGACACAGGATAGACTCTTTAAGTCAATGGGCAAGAATCCGTTTGTGATGCTTCTTATCAGCACTAATGACACTGCATCGTGGAATATCTCACAGATATTAGATAACTTCTGGGGACTTGGAAGTGTGCAAAAGAAGAAGAATGTCCAAGAGATCTTCTCTGAGATCCTTCCTGTCCCACAAGTGAATGAAGACAGAAGGCAGAAGATTCTGGAAGTTAACCTCTGGCTAGGTAAGTGGTGTAGGGCGTAGGCTTTTGGTTTTGTAGAACTTTGGTCCACTTTCTATGGGGAAAGGGGGCAGCATAATTGGGATGTCTTCCCCCTTAGTAGAAGGAGAACCAATCCCTTTGGGGACTGGCTGGCTTGCATAGCCAGGAGGGGGTTAAACTAGTGACTAAAGGGGAGGGTTGAAAGAGGGAAGACATGAGCGCTCAGCACAGAATCAAGACATCGAGAACAGAATTAATCTAGGAACATGAAAAGAAGAAAATCTTTGATTTCCTATACGCCAGTGCTAGGAGCCTGGGTAACAAGCAAGAGGAATTGGAATTGCTCATTTTTGAGAAAAAAAAATGGATCTAATTGGTGTTACTGAAATCTAGTTGGAGGATTCCCATGATAGGGATATCAAAATCAATTGTTATAACCTATTCATGAAGGATTGAGTGGGCAAACGGGGAGGGAGAGCGGTACTCTAAATGGCATTAAAATGGCATTACCTATTTCTGAGTCACTGACAATGTGGAAGAAAATAACCTCGAATACTTATGGATCAATGTCCTAACAGATAAAGCACAGATGTGATTTTAGTCGGTGTTTGCTACAGACCACCAAATAACACTAGGGAACATGAGGACCGGCTCCTTACACATCTATTGATAATGTGTAGAGGGGAAAAGGCTACATGATCATGGGGGACTTCAATTTGCATGGCACGGGGGAAATCTATATTAGATTTTGTCCTTACAGATAAAGAGGAAGTGATCACAGCATTAAAAATTACTGTTAGCTTAGATACAAGTGACCATTACTTGATCACATTTATAATGTGCAAACAGAATAAAGTCCACACCAGTGATATACATACTTTGTGATTTAAAAGGGAAAATTTCCCAAAGCTGAAAACAGTTACGGGGCAAATCAGCTGGAAGGAAGAATTTAATCAGAAAAGTGTGACTAGTAATTGGGAATTGTTTAAGAACACGTTATTAGATGCCTCAAAAGCCACACTCCCACAATCAAAGAAGTCCATATTGGTTAAGAAAACCCAAACCTGGTTTATTGGGGAAGTACAGACAGCTATAAAAATAATAAAATAATCTATAACAAATGGAGAAAGGGGAAACGGATGGTGATGAACATAAATCAGAAGCTAGGGAATTATAGAAAATTGCTTCCCTTATCAAAGGGACAAAAGTTGAAATCTGTGGCCAGCAGTGTGAAGGATAATAAGAGGGAGATTTTTAAGTTTGTTAGAAACAAAGAGGATCCTGATAATGGGTTTGGTCCATTACTAAATGGAAATGGTGAAATTTTCAATAATAATGCAGAAAAGGCAGAAATATTCAGTAAATATTTCTGTCCTGTATTGGTGGGGGACAAAAAGCAGATGATGTAGTCTCATTACATGATGATAACACTTTTTTCATTCCACTAGTACCTTAGGAGGATGTTAAACAGCATCCACTAAAGTTAGATATCTTTAAATCAGCAGGTCTGGATAACTTTCACCCAAGAGTTTTAAAGGAGATGTCTTAGGAGGTTAATGGGGATTTTCAATAAGACTTGGTGCACAGGAGAAGTTCCAGAAGACTGGAAGAATGCTAATGTGCCAATATTTAAAAGGGTAAATGGAATGACTGGGGTAATTACAGGCCTGTCAAGTTGACATCAATCCTGGGCAAGATAATGGAGTGGTTGATACAGGACTCGATTAATAAAGAATTAAAAGAGAGTAATATACTTAATGCCAATCAATGTGGGTATGTGACAAACAGATATTGTCAAACTAACTTGATTTTTTTCATGAGGTTACAAGTTTGGTTGATAAAGGTAACAGTGTTGATGTAATATACTTATGCTTCTGTAAGACATTTCACTTGGCTCTGGATGAATTTTTGATTTAAAAAACTTGAAAGATATTAAGTTAACATGTCACACATTAAATGAATTAAAAGCTGGCTAACTGGTAGGTCTCAATGTAATTGTAAATGAACAATCAGGTGTGCTCTAGTGGAATTCTACAGGTCTCTGTACATGGCCCAATCTGCCTTAAAATTTTTATCAATGTCCTTGAAGAAAACATGAAATCATCACTGATAAAGTTTGCAGATGACACAAAAATTGAGGGAGTGGTAAATAATGAAGAACACAGGTCACCAAGGGAGATCTGGGTCACTTGGTAAACCGGGGGCAAGCAAACAATCTGTGTTTTAAATATGGTTAAACTTAGATGCAGAAACCTAGGAACAAAGGATGTAGGCCATATTGCAAGATGGGGCTCTATCCTGGGAAGCAGTGACTCTGAAAAAAATATTGGGTTCTTGATGGATAATCAGTTGAACATGAACTCCCAATGCTGTGGCCAAAGGGCTAATGTCATCCTTGGGAGCATAAACAGAGGAATCTTGAGTAGGAGTAGAGAGGTTATTTTACTTCTGCATTTGGCACTGGTGCAACCGCTGGAATATTACGTCTAGTTCTGGTGCCCATATTTCAAGAAAGATGTTGTTAAAGTAGAGAGGGTTCAGAGAAGAGCCTCATAGCTCATAATTAAAGAATTAGAAAACATGCCATATAGTGATAGGCTCAAGAGTCTCAATCTAATTAGCTTAACAAAGAGAAGGTTAATTGGTTACTTGATTGCAGTCTGTAAATACCTACAACGCGAATAAATATTTAATACTGGACCTTTCTTTTATCTAGCAGAGAAAGGTCTAACATGATCAATGAGTGGAAGCTGAAGAAATTCACGCTGGAAATAAGGTGTACATCTTAAACAGTGAGAGTAATTAACCACTGGAACAATTTACTAACCATTGTGGCAGATTCTCCATTGCTGCCAATTTTTAAATCAAGATTGGGTGTTTCCCTAGGAATTATTTGGGGGAAGTTCTATGGGCTGTCTTACACAGGAGGTCAGACTAGATAATCACAATGGTTCTTTCTTGCCTTAGAATCTATGAATTTATTGTGGCATTTAGGGATTTTAAAAGGGTTTAAAAGGAATAAGTGCTTTGTCCTTTTGAAAAAGAGTTAGTCACTCCGGACCACATCCTTGGGCCCCTAAGGTCCCAGAGCAGTGCAAAGACTTTAAACCAACCCCAAGAGGCTGATTAGAATTCCTAGAACATGGTACAATCCTGGGCTGCTGTGAAGTTGGTTCAAAGTGCCTAAATAGACAAGACAAACATTTTGCAGAGGGGAATCAAAGCACTGAGACAATAAGGGTTTGCCGACGCTGCAATTGAAAGTGTAATTGTAGCATGGGCTGGCATACTCACTCTAACTTTAATCTAGCTAGCACGGGTAACAAAAGCAGTGAAAATGCAGCAGAATGGACCTCAGTATGGGCTATGGTGTGTGAATAGGTCCCCAGGGTCCACTGCAGGCTTGTATTTGGACAGCGAGCCTATGCTAACATCCATGCCTCTGTGCCTTCACTGCTATTGTTACCCATGCTAGCTAGATTAAAGCTACCGGTGTTCCAGTCACATCTTAAATTACAGTGTTGACAAACCCTTCGTGACTTGCTCAGGTAACCCAGGAAGTCTGTGACAGATCTGGGAAGTGAACATGATGTCTCTGAGTGCCAGGCCACTGCTGTGACACACGTCCACTTATGGACATCAATCCACAGGGCCTGGTTTGCAGGGTCCCAGAGCCTGGGCTCTAGCCCAAACCTGGACATCTACATTGCAATGGTATATCCCCACAGCCTGACCCCCCTGAGCCCCAGTCAATTGACATGGGCCAGTGATGGTGTTTTAGTGCAGTGTAGACCTACCCTGAGATAGGCCGGTGCTTATAACAAGCTTTTCGCTACACGCCATTGCCTGCGAATATACTGTTCATATTCAAGATATGTATCAGCCTTTTATTTTTTGGCAAAACACTTCTACTAGAGAAGCAATTTAATACCTATTTGTAAACTAAAAATACAAGTTTTGGTGTGTTCTGCAAAGCTCTAAGTTGGGCAGGTTTGCTTTCATATCACCAACCTTTGCACATGCCTCACCCATATGCGCTGCACATGTGCTAGGCCACAGATGGGGCTGGCAGAGGCAAAACATTTCTTTTAATTCTTCTAAGAAATTACAAATTAAGATGTGATTATAGAACTGTTAAAAAGGAATTGCCACAGAGGAGTTTCCAGATGGTCCTGAGGCACAGCCAGTGAAGAGTGAATAGCAAAGGGTTGTTCGAGAGTGATCCACATTTGCCTCTTTTTTCCTCGGGTTGTGGGTTGTTTTCCCTTTTCTGCTGTGTAACCATTTCCTTCTCAATCCATTTACAGCTTCCCTGGGCTCCTGTGATTGAGTGGCTGGTCTGGAGCTAATAATTCCCATTTCCCTCATTCTTCTTTTTCTTCGCAGAGCAGTGTGGCCCAACCAACTGGGGCATAGCCTGGGTGTGTGAAAACCTAGGTTCTCATCCTGCCTCTGCTACTTACCAGTTCTGTGACCGGGGCAAGTACTTAGATTGTGAATTCTTTGGGGGCAGGGACTGTCTTTCGCTGTGTATTTGAATGGTGCTTAGCGCAATGGAGCGCTCATCCCATTTGGGGATAGTGTAATTAAAAAATAGCAATAAAATGGACTCACTGACTTCTGCTGTCGTCGCATAATCCTTGGAGAGCTACCAGCAGATGTGGGATTCGCTGTCTAGCAGCGTCTGTCTTTAGAGCCTCACATGTTCCAGCAGGTCAGGGGTGCTGCAAACCATATTCCATGCCTGCCTGAGATGTTGGACCATTAGAGCATTGAGAGTCTGGCTGCAAACTGGTAGATCTGAGTGTCTTTGACGGACACTGTGAGATACAAGGCATGATCTTTTACCCCTCCCCCTCCCCCCCCCCCGTCCCTTGTGGATTCATTTGCAGATGGCTGGAGAAAAGCGAAGCAGGTGTGAAATGCTCCCGGCCCAGAAGGGAGATTTCCTTTCACTTTGTCTGGCTGTAAGTGGCCGCACAGAGGGCAAGGCACCTGGAAGTCAGGCTCAGAGAGTCAGACCCTGGCCTGGTTAATGCTATTATGCTCCATTCTGGTGGCGCAAAGCAAACTCAGACATTACCTCAGCGGCCAGCTGACACGTCTCCTTACCAAGGAGAGCCCTCTAATGCCACAGAGGGGCCACAGGGGATGAGGCAGGGCCATGGTGGGGGGAAAGGGCATGTCATGATCCAGAAACCCTCAGCCACAGGAATATCCCAGTGATGGGCTGTACCAGCCCCACTCTGGGCCAGAAGGAGTTAACGAGAGCCTGTGGGTGCAATCAGCCCTGCCCTGCTAAACCTGTAGTAGGTGTCAAGCTTGGAGGGAGGAGATAAAAGGGCTGAACCTGGTGCAGGTGGGGGCTAATCGGGGCAGTGAACAGGTTTCTGGCTGTGTGTGGGAAGCCTGGCTGGAGTCAGGGAGCAGAGCTGGATTTCTGGTCGGCAGAGTCTCTGTGAAGGAACTCAGGCCTACAGCAGAGAGCCCAGGGCACTTGGGAAGGACAGAGGGAGGAAATGTCTCTGCCCAGTGTTCTCTGTGATGGTGGAGGGGCCTGCGGGAGCTGGAAGATCCTGCTGGGTCAGGGACTGCCCTGCTGGGGGAGTGGAGACAAGTCTCCTGCAACACAACCAGCTGGGTGATAGAAAATGCCATGAAGCTCTGCACTGAGCCGGTGGAAGAGGTCTGGAGAGGGAGCCATGGACAATTGGGTGGCAAAGGCCCAAAACAGGGTAAGGTAGAAAGTGCTCCAGGGAGGTAATAAGAGATCTGTATAATTAGGCCTTGGCTACTTATTAAAGGGTCCCTGGACCAGAACCCAGTGGAAAGGGAGGGCCTGGGGTCCCCAACCAGCCTGCTGAGGAGAGAGGGTCAGAAACCCCCTGACAAGGGGTAAGGACTATAGAACCCCCTGGTACCATGGGTAAGAAGTAGTGAGCCTCTAGTGGCACTAAAGGGCTAACACAGGTGCATGGACTAGTATTGGTTGGTCTGTGGGTTTGCCCCAGAAGGAGAAAGCTGATGGGTGACCTGGTCAGAGGGCTGAGACACAAGAAGAAGCAGACTACTGCAGGGCCAAAGCAACTGTTGGGAGGGGGTGCCAAATGAGAGCTTGCTATGCCCTGCCCAGCCATTGGGGGTGCAGCAGCTGATGCATCTCACCTGTTTACAATCTCCTTGGGGAGTATTTTGGCTGAGTGTAATTTAGAGCACTCTGAATTGCATCAGGGACTGAAGCAACTCCATGGACATGACATTCAGCCACATTTGCCCCTCCTTTGGGTCATGTACCAAACACAGCTCAACCAGGCCTAAAGTATGCTAGGCTATAAATTAATGGAGTTATCTTATCTCCTAGAATAGACATCGAGTCTAGCCCACTGCCTTCACTAGCAGGACCAAGTACTGATTTTGCCCCAGATCCCTAAGTGGTCCCCTCAAGGATTGAACTCATAACCCTGGGTTTAGCAGGCCAATGCTCAAACCACTGAGCTATTCCTCTGACACTTAAACAGCTACAGCGGCATAGCTGTAGCGTGACAGTGTAGATGCTACTTAAGCTGATGGGAGGGGCTCTCCTGTCGATATAGGTAATCCGTCTCCCCAGAGGGCGGTAGCGAGCACTGTCTATGCTGGGGATTAGGTCAGTATAGCGATGTGCCTCAGGGATGTGGATTTACACCACTGAGGGACGTAGCTAAGCCAATATAAATTCCCAATGTAGACTAGTTCTTACACTTCCTCTGCATGGCCATAAATACGCTTGCAGGGGAGAGTGTGGGCTGGTGATTGTTCAGTTGCTAACACAGCACTGTGGTTCTAGTCCCTCCCTCCCTTTAGAACATTCTTTGATTGATGTTGCTCAGATGCATCATGTTGTGATTATATTGCTCTATAAAGGCCCTGAGTTCAGGATTGGATTCTCTAGTCTAATGGGACTGAGGTTGCGCAGAGAAGATAGTGTCATTCTCTCTGGGGGTAGAGGTTGACTTTTTATGTCCCCTCATCCCTGGGCAACTTACTGAGTGAAATATTGCTGCAATCCATCTAACGGGTTTATTTATTTATTTGCCCTGTGGGTATGAATGACCTGAAGTAAAAATACTTGTTCACAAAAGATGTTTTCTGGTGACGTTCTAACACTTGGCCATGGAACTTTTTTCCAGCCCCATAAAGACTTCAAACCAGTCTTTTGAGCTTGTGCTGGTAAAGAAAGGCTTTCATTTGTAGAGAGTGGGGCATAGACACTTGCCCATCATACAGAAAAGCCGTCTCATATCCGATATTCTGTGTTTGGTCTTCATGCATTCATCTGCAACAGTGTCTTCCTGATTTAATGCAGGTTTCCAAATGAAAGCAGGGATGAAAATAAAGAGAACCTGCAGTTATGTTGACTATTTCCTATGGCTAAAGAGTGAGTGTGTGTGTGCGGGGGGTAGCATAGTCTAAGGAGAAATGAGAGGGGAAATTGAGAGAATGAGAGCTGTGTGTAATTCTGTGAACAACATGTCAGAACTATTGACCAGTATCTCTGATGCAAATGAGGCCAGCAGGTAGCACTCTGCTCTGAACCAAAATACATTTCCCTTAATCTAACTGAGATAATGACATGGCCATCTTCTGCCGTGACTCAGCTATCTTCAAATATTTGCGTGTTTGTTATGGTTGAGTTTTTTCAAAACAGTCTAGAGGGTTTTGGCACATGAGTTCTGTTAGAAGAGATTTACCTAAACCAACTTCATGTGGGTTGTTGTTTTTTTGAAAATCTTAACTGGAGCATACATTTTAAATGTCTATGAATCCTTCATAAAGGCCAAGATGATAGCACCCAACAGCTCCCACTGAGGTGAAAGGGGACTGTTGGGTGCTCAGCAAATTTGAAAATCCGGCTGTTTATTTAGGGGGTTAAATAAGGATTTAGGAGCCTGGCTTCAGGGTCCAGCTTCTGATACTGGAAGCCAGACTCTCATTCTATTGTCATTTGGAGCCTGATCCTCCTGCCAGAACAGTCAGTGGGAAGACTCGCCGTTGACATCAGTGGGCTTTGGTTCAGGCCCTTGGAAAATACCTTTTCCTCTGAACAGATGGGTTTCTACATATCCCACTGGAATAGATCCAGCAGGGAGTTCTTCAAAGGAACAAATGATTTAGGCATGAGCTCGTGGGTGGTCAGTGGGAATTAAGCACCTGTCTGCCATTTGTACCTTTGAAAATCTGGCTTCCCTGTAGCAGTGAGGCCAGTTCCAGAGCCCGGAACGTCAGACTTCAGAGCCATTCAGACAAGATGCCCTGCTGACATCTCTCTCAGCAAATCCTGGGGGGCTGCTAGCATGAGCTTCCATCACGGGAACACACACGCTTGTGGACTACTAAATACAGTGACACAAGGGCTCTGACAGTATCTTTCAATGCAGGGCTTGGCTGTATCTTTAGGAACAGCCATGAGCTAGTGGGTGGGCATAAGTGGCAGCCCTCCAGCAGTGGGCAGGGTGGGCGCTGTGAACTCTAAAGTCTGATTCCTCTCTTCGCTTGCTGCTTGCTCCCAGGAGGTAGTAGTTTGTAGCTGACTGATACCAGTGGTAGGTTATACTAGACGGTCGCTTATATTGGCTGTGCTACATTCAGTGAGGATGGATGGAGGGGACCATGGCTCCACCCACTATCCCATCCATTCTCCATCCGCCCACTCTGGAAAGGAAGTAAGGCCCAAATCCTCAAAGGTGTTTTGGTACCTAGCTCCCATTGATTTCAATAGATGTTAGGCACCTAAGTATCTGAGGATCTGGGCCTAAGTGGGTAAGTAGCTCTGCTTATTCCTACTTGCCTAGGCCCAAACTCCAGGTAGCGAAACTAAGAGTGTGTGTGGGCAGAGGAGGGGTGTGATTACCCCATTGTGCTCCGTTGCATGGGCACATTGTCTGTCAGCGCCAAGCCCCCAGGATTTTTAAACTAGCCATTGGTCTCAATGAAAAGGAACCAAAGAACCTCTTACCAAAAAAATGAAGCCATTGTATTATATTTTATCTCTTTATAATTTCTCCTCTAGAATCTTGAAAAATTGACTTTTTTTTTTGGAAGATCATTCCTGGGACCTTCAAAACCCACCCCAATAAAATAACACACATGATTCAAAATACACCCGCACACAAAGGAGTTGGCTCCATAGTGAAATGTTGTCACCGGGAATTCTGGTATAGAATAGCTACTATATTAAGATCACACCATTTTTCCTGGTTCATATATCTTTGAAAAGAGAGAAGTTGAATAGCTCAGTAAATTTCAGGTTTCTCTGATCATATTGTCTGTCCAGGTTTCCATGGAGAGGACAGGAATTTTACTATTACATTTCACTATTTTTGAGTCCTTTGTGCCATGGCTGAATATTATTCCACTGCGAGCAGTAATTCTTTGAAAGACACTGTGTGCTGAAAACATTAGTGGTCTGTTCTTTGATTGTATTTCCCTAAGAACTCTTCCCAAAACTGATCAGAAAATGGCACATCTCAGCACTGTGTTAAATCTACGTTTGGTCATGTCAGGATTTAGACAGGAGTTGAAGGTAACTAGGGTCACTTATGTATGAGAGAGAACTTTCTGTTAGCCCATTGAGATAAAAGAACAGAAGATCTAAACATCCAGCTGGAAGTTAAGAATCTCCTTCAGTGATAATGAAAACTGCTCATCTATACGTAGTGTATAAAATATTCCTGATGCTTTTCTTCTTGAGCCACCCATATTTCTTCATATGGTTGTATTTCTTCTGTGTCTTCACAATCTAACATTGTAATAATTGTACCAGTGACTGATTCCCCTTGGGAAGAAGGCAGGTCTCAGCGAGGCTGATGTCAAAAGTCAACGTTTATTCCCCACTTATTGGTGTGAATGCTTTTAGAACCAACTCTTTCATCTGTAGAGGAAAGTTTCCAGTGAGTTATGAGGTAGCAACAGATCGTTATCTCTAATGAGATAGAGGGAAGCCTTGATTTCTAGCAAATGTATTGAAAGAAAGAAAGAGAAAAAAAAAAGGGAGGGAAGGCAGTGCAAAATGTGCTGGCTCTATAAAGTTTAGAGCAAGCAAGCAACAATGGGTGCTAGAAATAGAGAAATTCATTAAATTCTCTAACCATCTGTCTACCCTGCCTATTTATTTCCCTTTCTCTGATGTATGAATTTAAATGCTGTATGCAAAATCTCATTTACATCCAAATGTTTCTGACACAGAGGCTTATGCTGGCAGCATTACTCATTACTACAAATATAGGCTGAAATCCACAGGAGTTTTGCCACTGATTTCAGTGGAGCCAGGTTTTCACCCACAAAGCCAGTGCTGTTCATTTGAATGAATGAACTCCGTGCTCGTTCAGTGAGTGAATAAATTCAGCTCACAACTGGTTCTATTTGCTTATGTCACAGGTGAATAGGCACAACTGACGAATGCAATGGCATGATTGTGGGGACCTAATAATCCAAATGTCCTTGAGCATCTCCTGATTTCCTCCTTCCTCGCACAGTTCAGAGAGCACCCGGGCTGAGTTCTCTTACTCGTGGAGGCCTCAGCAGGGGGCCACAAGAAGGGTGTGTCTGAGGTGAATATCATTGTTATGTGAGTGTACAGTGCCTGGCACAATGGGGCCCTGATCTCTGATTGCAGCCTCTGGGCGATAAAGAAACTGAAATGATAGATGATGATGATAATTTGACCAGCCCAAGTTCTGTGCAAATGATGTCTTGTGAGGATCCCTGTGGTGTAGGGGAATTCTTATATGGAAGAGGGATGGCATGACTGGTTCCCCCCCTCCCCCATGTCTTCCAGACCCCTAGTGTAGAAGGCATGATGGGGCCATGGACAGGGAAAGCTCTGTGGGTGATCACTGGCCGCCAAAAGAGCACCTTAGGACTGTTGCAGCCAGGCACAAATTAATGCAGCCCCAGGGCTGCTCTAAATCGTACTGGGGCCCTTGCATTGGACTTGTGGGTTTTTCTTTGACATGTAGACATATCTTATGGCACCAAGTCTCAGAGCTGGGGTAAATTGACTCAGGATAGCTCAGTGGTTTGAGCATTGACCTGCTAAACCCAAGGTTGAGAGCTCAATCTTTGAGGGGGCCATTTAGGGATCTGGGGCAAAAATCTGTCTGGGGATGGGTCCTGCTTTGAGCAGGGGGTTGGACTAGATGTCCTCCTGAGGTCCCTTCCAACCCTGATAGTCTAGGATTCTATTGACTTGCAGGGCTCAGACTGTGGGGCTAAAAATAGCCATGCCGATGCCCCCACTCAGGCTGGAGCCTGATCTCCAAGACCCTCCCCACTCACTGGGTTTCAAGGCCTGTGGTCCAGTCCAAAGAGGAATATTGACACTATTTTTGGCCTCAAAAGCCGGAGTCAATTGGCCTGGACTCTGAGACTTGGCACTGTAAGCTTCTCTTTGCAGTGTTGGCAAACCCATGGGTACATTTATAGCCCAACCCTTTGATACTAGGCTGAACAGAGCTCAGTTGAGACCTCAGGACACAACTGCATATGGCTCTAAGTTTAGCTTTACGTGTGTGTGTGTGTGTGCGCGCGCGGGGGTGGGGGGGAATGACCAGAAAATCATTCAAAATGAAACAGGGAAGAGAAAAAGCAAAAGATTGTGTCTAATGTATGGATCTCTCTCTGTATAAGTCACTTGTGGTGAAACTGTGCAGTGAGGATAGTATTTGGAAATGGTTCAAATGCACTGAACAGTCTAATCCAATAAAGATATGCATTTGAACTCCATGTTGCTACAGTGTGAAAAAGATGTCCAGAAAACTAATGACGCATCACTGGATATTATAAATATTTTAAACAGAATGGGCAGAAGGTGACAGTCCAAGGAACCAATCTTGTGTTGCTTTTGTCTTTTAATAAATCCATAACCACTATCTTTTGTCATTGGTAAAAGGTGCTCTCTTTGAATATAAGCGCTGGTAGTTGCATAATGCGAAAGTCATCAATGCATGTAAATGTTGGCAGTGGGTACTCTGAGCACAACTTACATTCTAAAAATCTTTGCACAGATCAGCAAAAATGCGCTCTCCCAGGTTGACAAGAGCAAGGTACTTATTTAGGAGTAGCCAGCTTTCAAAACCTGACAGATGCGTTTGCAGCCTTGTCTTTCAGTTTGTAACTCTCCACAGCCAGTCATACTTAGGTGTACACACAAAAAATGGAATGCACACAAAAAAGGTAAGTGCAGTGTGTATCCAATCTGTACCTTGGGAAGTGTTCAATCAAAAGCCAGGCAGCAGGCAGGCTCTAGATGGGTGTATCATGGACGCGGTCAGAAGGTGGTACCTCTTACTGCTTAGAAACCATCACAATGGTGGGATCTGGATAGCCATTATGGGAAGAATCTGGGGGTAGTTGCTGGTTACCAGCGGGAGATGAAGCACTGCCAGTAGGAAAGTGCCAGGAGGGTATGAATTTAGCCAATTCAGCATTGCAAGGAGAGGTGCATCACAGCGAGTATTGAAGAAATCCAGGCTAAGGAGAACAAACCTCACCAATAAAGCTGTTCAAAAAAGTAATTTATTTTCTACAGCAAGTTTTTATTTTTTCAGCAGAAATTTGAATACTGAAATATTTTGGCCAAAAGCTGAAATTTTGGGCTTTGAGCATTCATTTTTTGACCAAAAAAAGGGATTTATTTTTTCGGGTGGGAAGCAGATACTTGTGAAAATTTTGGTTTTGCCAACACCCCAGTGTTCTGAATGGAAAACAGGCTCTTTGTAAATGTTTCAACCTGCCCTACTCAGATGACCAGCAGTATCAAATAAGAAACCAGTATGTTGTGTCTCAGACATCACTACAGTATCTGCACGCAGCTTTCTGATGATGACTGCAGAGTGATCTGTGTGGGGAGCTGTGCAGGTCATTTGGTCCTTTACAACCTGGTATGCTCGTATGATCACGTGATATGACCTGGTCGGTGGATGCTGACTACTGGCTTTTATTCAGTGTAGTTCTTGGCAGTTGCTCCACTGGGACAGTTTTAGATCTATCTGATTTCTTCAAAGGAATTGGACCGGGGGAGAGAGAAGTTTTCACTTAATTGCATCATAAACTGAGACCTGGATAAATGGTGCTGCCGTGAAAGAGCATGGCCAGGAGCGGAAGTGTGAAGTCAGTACGCTTCAATACGTACTATGAAACTGGTCAGATTAACTCATCCAGCTCTTACTTCTGGTTGAATGAAAAGAACCAGCTTCTAGCCAGTAGCTTGGTGATGAGGTCTTGGACTCAGCTCAACTATTGGAAATCATCTGGCAGGAGTAAATGTTGAATTCACTGTAGTTCTCAGCACAGGTTATCCAGTGTTGCTCTTCAGAGAAATCTGGCATTGAATCATCAACACAAAATAGTACCATTGAGAAATTTAGGGAAAGGGATAAACAGAGTAACTGCTTCCTACTTTGAAACTCCAGGCCAGAAGGTTTTGAGTCCCAGTTCAAAGGCAATAGGAGGAAAAGTGTTTACTTCTGTGTCAATGGATGTTGGTGTCTTCAACCAGTTGGGGTTTCAATTAAAGAATGAGGATGTAAGTATTCACATACCAGACAAAATGGTCTTGAGACCATTCATCTTAATATGTGATTCCCCCTTTAAGGAACTCATAGCTCCATTAGGCATATCTCAGGGTGACAGGAGGTCATTTTAAGTATTTATCAATTGAATTCAATATTTCTACTCAAAAGCTGATGTCTGATGTCCTCAAAGGAGGGCTTAGAACCTGGGAGAACAGATCTATTGGGGGCAAGGATTTGGGACATCCCAGTGGTTTGAATTTCCTACCCACTTGTGGGGAGAATTAGGACAACCTCCACTAAATAATCTTGCAACCTTGCAATTCCCATCAGTCTTTACTATAGTAGGAGTTGATTTGAATCTGAAAGAGTTTACAAGGACCAGCTCCTAGTTTCACTTGAGACGTAATAGCAAACAGGGGCTAGATAAAGTGGCAGAGGAGCAACTATGCTTGATCAACCCACTGAGAAGATCTTCTTAAAGATGTCTCTCTGGAGGGGAACATTTGGTTCCTTCTCAGCCTTCAAACCTGCGATCAGTATTGGAGGGGAGGTATGGTCCAGTGGCTAGAACATGGCTTAGAACTCCAGAGAGCTGAATCCTGCTGTGGGACCTTTAGCAAGCCATTTTACCTCCCTGTGCCTGTTTTCATTATACATCCGCAACTCTTCAGGGTAGGGGTTATTTCTCACCAGGTGTTTATACAGTGACTAGCAATTTGAGGCCTCTCCTGTAATATTAATCATTACAGCCCCCCAATGCGCCGACTGAAAAAATACCATATGGCCTTGTTGGGCAGTCCTAGTGCTAAAATATCAGGTAGTCAAAGCAATACTTTCAGTAATCAGTTTAAGCAAATGTTTTGCATGAATGCATTTGAGCCTAACATTTCATCAAATAAATGTGAACAAACAAATTCATGGACATCATGAGCTTTTCAAGGGCTGTTCTAATGCAGAAAAGGGGCTAAATGCAGTGAATATATTGTGTTACAAAGGTTTGTCCAGCTTATCTCTTCATCTTGCGCTGTTCTCTTACGAGACCTCTCACTCTCTGCATTATTGACTTAGGTTTCAGTTCTTTGCTCTTGTTTACAACTGAGATGAAATCCTGCTGACTTCATGCCAACCCCTGTGTTGTCCTTCCATTCTCTCCTTGCTGCAACTAGTCTATAGGAATGTTTGTGTTCATCTTTAGAGAGACAAGGTGGGTGAGGTAATATCTTTTATTGGACCAACCTCTGTTGGTGAAAGACAAGCTTTCAGGCTACACAGATTTGTTGAGATCTGGGAAAGGCACTCAGGGCTTGTCTACACTTAAAACACTACCTTGGCGCAGCTGAGCAACTGTAGTGCTTCAGTGTAGACACGAGCTATGCCGACATGAAGGAGTCTCCCATTGGTGAAGGTAATCCACACACCCCACTTTCCTCCCTCTCAGCCTCCCCCCCCCCCCGAAAAGCAGTAGCTAGGTTGATGGAAGAATTCTTGCAGTCTGCTGTCTACACCGGGAATTGTCATCTTCATTGTGTTACTCAATTGAATTTTTCACATCCCTGAGTGAGGTAACTGAGTGGATCTAACTTTCTAGTATAGACAGCCCTTAGTGTCACACATAAATACAAGGTGGAATGGATTGTTTAGCATACATAGTTAGAATACGGGGTAAGAGACCATTCAAGGTGAACTGGCCAGTTAACACCTTTGCAGTGACAGGATGAAAAATGGGGGTTAGTGAGTAACAGATTGTTGAAATAAGCCATAAATCTAATGCCTTTATTAAGGGCTTATCTACCATAATAGAAGTCTATTCAAACCAGAAAGAGTTTACAAGGAACCAAACTCCTGGTTCCACTTTAGTTGTAACAGCAGACATGTTTTTGATACTCAAACAAGCGAAATACAACCTAGATGGAGCTACTATGAGGTGGGTGCATAACTGGTTGGAAAACTGTTCCCAGAGAATGGTCATCAGTGGTTCACACTAAAGCTGGAAAGACATATTTAGTGATGCCCCATAAGGATTGGTCCCTGGTAAGGTTCTGTTCAATATCTTCATCAGTGATTTAGATAATGGCATAGAGAGTACACTTATAAAGTTTGGGGATGATGCCAAGCTGGGAGGGGTTGCAAGCGCTATGGAGGACAGGATTAAAATTCAAAATGATGTGGACAAACTGGGGAGAAATGGACTGAAGTAAATAGAATTAAATTCAATAAGGACAAATGCAAAATACTCCACTTAGGAAGGAACAATCAGTTGCATACATACACAATGGGAAATGACTGCCTAGGAAGAAGTACCGTGAAAGATATTTGGGAGTCCTAGTGGATCACAAGCTAAATGAGTCAACAGTGTAACAGCTGCAAAAACAAGTGAACATCATTCTGGGATGTATCAGCTGGAGTCTTGTAAGGAAGACACAAGAGGTAATTCTTCCACTCTACTCTGCACTGAATAGGCCTCAACTGGAGTACTTTGTCGAGTTCTGGGTGCCACATTTCAGGAAAGATGTGGACAAACTGGAGAAAATCCAGAGAAGAGCAACAAAAATGATTAAAGGTCTAGAAAACATGACCTATGAGGAAAAATTGAAAAAATTGGGTGTTTAGTCTGGAGAAAAGAAGATGGGGGGGAGGGGGACGGGACGACAGGAGACATAAAAGGTTATTATGAGGAGGGTGAACAATTGTTAACCTTTGAGGATAGGACAAGAAGCATTGGGCTTAAATTGCAGCAAGGCAGGTTTAGGTTGTACATTAGGAAAAACTTCCTAACTGTCAGGGTAGTTATGCACTGGAACCAATTGCCTAGGGAGGCTATGGAATCTAACTGGTTCTTAAAAACCTCCAGTGACAAACACCTGTCAGGAATGGTCTAGTTATTGCTTAGTCTTGCCTTGAGTGCAGGGGACTGGACTAGATGACCTATTGAGGTCCCTTCCAGTCCTACACGTCTATGATTCTATTCTCTGTGCCCGCAAGGGGCTTGATAAAGTGGCAGAGGAGCAGCTGTGCTTCAAGAACTTACTGATAAGCTCTTCTTAAAGACTTCTCTCTCCCAAGCAACATTTGGTCCTTCTATTAAGCCTTCCTTAATAGACTACACTTATCTGCCATCAGTATTGGAGGGGTAGGGTGCTCCAGTAAGCTACATGAAGACCTACATAGTGCTCCTGTAGCACTTCAGTGTAGACATTACCTATGCCGATTGGAGGGATTCTGCCATCGGTGTGGTTAATCCACCTCACTGAGAGGCAGTAGCTAGGTCAACAAAAGAATTCTTCCATCAACCTAGCGCTCTCTACATTGGGAGGTAGGTTAGTATAGATGTGTGGATTTTTCACACCCAGAGATGTGCCTATTCTAATGCAGATCAGACCTAAGACTGATTTTTAGTGTCTAGCAAAATTATGAATATTAAAAAAAGTTTTGTTTTTGTATAAAACATAAACATATATTGACACCAAACCTATGTAAATACATGCACAAGATGGAAGTTGATTTTTGCTGTTTATATTCTATTTTAATTATTTCTAAAACCTGGAAAAAAACAAAACCAACCAACCAAACTCTGACCCCACAGAGGTCATGCAGGGCATCAATCATTACTAAAGAGATAAATGAGAACATAACCTATGACTGCTGGGAACTAATATATAATAAACTGCAAAAATATGCAGTAATTTCATGTGTGATCGGACATCCTCGTATTTTTTCCAAGCGTTTCTATTAGTTGTATTTTTCCCCCCCATTAATGCTGTATTAGAGAGCACACCAAGGCAGTCTGTGTATGAGAGAGGAATTGCAGATTCCCATTTTCTCAAAATAACTCTTTTGGCCACTAAAATAGTTACAGCTATCCATTTCTTACTGTTAACTGGTAATACCAACTCATCCAGTATCCCTAAAAGACATGAGCTTGGAGGAGGAAAGATAGCAACACTTGAAGTTTTTGAGAGAGCACGGACTATGGTATTCCAGAAACATGCATTTTTTACAGGTATAGAGGATGTGTGAAAGGTTGGCATGTGGCTGTTTGCGTCTCCAACATTCACTGTGTGTTGCCAATCTAGCCTTAAGCATTCTGGAGGCCAGTAGTACCTGTTTAATACCTTGTCCTGGAAGAATTGCAAGGGTAAAGAACTTGAAATATCCTTCACATTATGCCAGATTCCATCCGGCCTTCTGTTGTGATAGTAAAGCTAAGTTATTTCCCCCATTTTTCTCTGAGACTGAGAGGGTAATGCAAAGCATTAAGCTACTTATAAGCAATTCCTACAAAGTGACTTTTGTTTCCATATATCTTAACATGATGTTCTAGAAGTGAGAGAGTTGAGACAGACCAATTGTCCCCTATCCTTGAATGAATCCTTGAGCATAGCTGCTAAAAGAAGGAACTGAGACAACAGTAGCTAATGTTAGGTGCAGGTGTAATCAAAATGTGGCCAGTCTATCATCTTGTATTATATCTTTCATTTTTGTTAATCCTTTTTCTATTCAAATTGTCTTAAGCATGGATTTGGCCTTGATCCTGAGGCACGGGTTAGCCCATAGTGGTATGAAAAGAGAATTAGTAAGATCAGATGCTGTAATCATCTTAATGCATTGCATCTACATGGTGCATCCTGGCAAGATTGGATTTTTCCTTAAGGATATAGGAAGCCTCTTAAGATATATAAAAGGAGAGGGAGCCAAATAGCATAGCTAAGCTTTTTTTATTTCAAACCAGGCTGGTGTTTACGGAGTTACTGGAGCAGAATCAACATATAGGACACATTAGGAATGCTGGATAATATAGATACAAATCTAGCAGTTGCCCAGGATAAAGTTATGAATTTAAACTCCCAAGCTCCTCTTTTGAAGGGGCTGTGCAGGTTTCCTTTGAGGACACGGACCGAGAGGGCAGCTATAGAGTGACTGTTTTGTGAAAAGTGTTCAGCCACAGGTGATATGCTGCTTTTGTCTTTTATCATTTTTCTGTGTGTGTTCATCTTTAGTGGTTTCAAACTACAACTCCACTCCCTCTTGAAATCTAGTTTCCCACTTGCTGTGAGATCTCTGTCCATTCTCTATCCCAGCATGTGATACACAAGGGTTTGTGATGACTTGGTTGGAGGGATGCCATATGCAAATTATAACATTTTGTTCCCTTTCAATATCTGCCAACAAATCAAACCTGCTCCCAGTCTGCAATTTCACTGTGAAATTTTAAAAGAAAAAATCCTCTTTGAATTATGTATGGACATAACATATGTATTGTGGCATGTTTGTAGCTTTCTTTATAGCTATGGGCTGGTTTTTCAAAAGGGACTTGAGAGTTAGACACCCAGTACCACTGAGTGGAACTTTCCATGGGTTTTGGACACCAAAGAGTTAAAAATTTCAAAAGTGCCTAAGTTCCATGGACTTTCATTGAGACATAAGTTCCTAAGTTACTTAACAGCTTTTGAAATTTTTCCATAACTCCAATAAGCGGCTTTGAAATTTCCAGCCATAAGCTATTAAAGGGAACTGTGTTATGAAAAATAAAATAGAGGGCATTGAAAGCAATGAGTTTTGCTCTGTACTAAAGGGGATTTATAATCCAGAATAAGTTGTCATTATAAAATACATTTATAAGCAATTGACAAATAAACCTGACTTCTGAACCGAGCTGACAGGACATTTTTTCCCCCCAAAGGTGATGGTTGGTTTCAGATATGAATCCAAACTACCTCATACCTACACCATAATTCTTCCTGCAACTAGCTTGTTGTAAGGCTAGGCCATATTTCACTTGTCACACTAAAGGCTTTATTGTAATGAGATGCAAAGTAATGAAAGAGCTGATTACCTGGAAAACTGTCCAATACCGCCAAGCAGAATTCTATTATGTAAATTCATTCTGGATTTTGGGGGGCAAATGATAGGCAGGATATAAAATAGAAAAAAAAAAAAACAAATTATACTTGGCCAAGCAAAAGATCAGTCAAGCAAGCTAGTGAAATATTATTAGTGCGGAGTCACTGTTACCACAGTAAAAATAATGTATAATGCTTCAGATCAGGTATGATGGTTGACTTCTTTGCTGATGAATATTTATACAGTTTCTTTTGTCTTTTGTGTGTTTCACAATTCCTAGGAGAAGTTCAATAGATAAATTGCACCTGCATTAACTAGAACAAGCTTGTATTTTTTTTCTAGCAAGCTAAAGAAAGATTCCAGTTGATTGGGTGAAATACGGAGAAGTTAAAAACCCCCTGTGATGGTGCACTCCATATGATATGAAAATATGTTAATGAGTGTGAATATAATGTAACTGGAATATGCTTCATGCAAAAGGTCTCTTGTAAGGTATCATTACAAAGCCCACGAAACCTTATGCTCAAATACATTTATTAGTCTCTAAGGTGCCACAAGTACTCCTCATTCTTTTTGCTGATACAGATTAATACGGCTGCCCCTCTGAAACCTTACAATCTGAGTGTGTTCATCCTATTTGTATAAATGTATCATTCTTCTATCTGAAACTAGAAATATGAAATATAACTCTGAGGTCCTATTGTAATTATGCAAAGTGTGGGCCATTCATAGATTCATAGATTCTAGGACTGGAAGGGACCTCGAGAGGTCATCGAGTCCAGTCCCCTGCCCGCATGGCAGGACCAAATACCGTCTAGACCATCCCTGATAGACATTTATCTAACCTACTCTTAAATATCTCCAGAGATGGAGATTCCATTAATGGTGAACAATTTGAATTTACCCTGTATAAGCTTTATACAGGGTAAAACGGATTTATTTGGGATTTGGACCCCATTGGGAACTGGGTATCTGGGTGTTGGAGACAGGAGCACTTCTTATGCTGTTTTCAGTTAAGCCTGCAGCTTGTTGGGGAGGTGGTTCAGACTTGGGTCTGTCTTTGCAGCAGGCAAGCGTGACTGGCTCAAAAAAGGCAAGGTACTGAAGTCCCAAGGTGGCAGGGAAAACTGGCTCAGAGGTGGTCCCAGCATATCAGGTGGCAGTCCCAAGGGGGTTTCTGTCACCCAACCCGTCACAACCCCAATGTCTCTACAGCATTCCATCAGCTGATAAATAATCCTTGAAAGGGTTGGGTTCAGATCAAAGGCTGGGTGAAAGTGTAGAGTCCTTCTGACAGGAAGTGAACCGGCATGCTATTTATACGTATACGGCTAAGCACTGCCTTTAGGTTCAGACAAATAGATTCCAAGGACAGGATGGATCATTGTGAATATCTAATCTGACCTCAAGTATAACACAGGGCTCAGAACGTCCCCAAAATAATTCCTAGAACAGATCTTTTAGAAAAACATCCAATTTTAAAATGACCAGTGATGCACAATCTTTCGTGACCCTCATAAAGTGTTCCAGTGGTTAATTACACTCACTGTTAAAAGTTGCAGCTTATGTCCAGTCTGAATTTGTCTAACTTCAATTTCCAGCCACTGAATCCTGCTATACCTTTCTCTGCCAGATTAGAGTCCACTATCAAATATTGGTTCCCCAGGTAGGAATATATAGACTGTAATCAAGTCATTCCTTACCCTTCTCTTTGGTAAAATAAATAGATTGAGCTCCTTCAGTCTACCCTATAAGGCATTTTTTCTAATCCTTTAATCATTCTTGTGGCTCTTCTCCGAACCCGCTCCAATTTTTCAACATTGTTCCTGTTTATGCATCCCAGGATTGCATTAGCCCTTTTGCCCACAACCTCACAATGGGCACATGTTCAGCAGAATATCCGCCATGACCCCCAAATGTTGTTCAGAATCCCTGCATCCCAGGGTAGAGTCCTGTAAGGATGGCCTATGTTCTCTCTTCTTCTTAAAACTCAAGTTTGCTTGCACCCAGCTCACCAAGCAATCCAGATCATATTGTATGAGTCACCTCTCCTATACTTAAAGCTTTCTGTTTACATATGTATCTGAGGCCAGATCTGGTCCTTAATTCTTTCAAGTTGAGTGTCTTATACCTCAAAATTCACTCAAAATAATTAACTGAACACCATTATTCAATATGGTTTAGGGCCAGATTTAATTGGGGGCCGGCTGTCAAAAGAGCTCAGCTCCCTGCCATGGCCTCAAGGGCCTTTCCAGCTGGCCTAGGGCTGCTTTGTCCGTGTCCTGGATGGATTAAGAGCTGCTGGTTTTGCCCAAAGCTTTCCCCACTAGGTGGAGTCCTCATGGGCCCAGAATCTGCTGGCTTTCTAGCTCTTTGAAATTAAACCAACGGAGTGGGAATTGGACACTGAGATCTCCTAGAATTTGAAAATCACAGCCTTGATGTTTAGGGGGGAGATTCTCAAAAACACCTAAGATTTAGGAGCTTGAGTCTCCCTGAAAGTCCATGGGACTTGCGCTTCTAAGTTCCTTGGGTGAGATCCTGGGTTGACCCTCTCGGAGGCACAGCAGAGAACTCTCAGCCCGTGGGGAGAGGGTGCTAACGGTGGCTTTAAGCCACCTTTTTGCCCTGCCAATTCTTGTCTGCTTTAGGGGCCAAAGTGGCTCCTGGTGTAACTGAAACAGCTCTTGGATGCTGGCTAAGTTATGGCAGCCTCCCCGCTCTGCCTATGAGCAGCTGTGTCAGCAAAAATCTCTGCAGTGATATGTGCTGCAGCCCTTCCCCCACGTGACCCTGCATCATCCCACCTGGGCTTACTTAAGGGGTTCTTGGAAGGCAGCCTGTGGCTGCATCTCCAACTTCCTGTATCAAGGGAATGATCATATGATCACATCCAGGTCTTTTAGGTCCCTTTTATGCTCTTCAGACCTTTCGCTCGGTGTGAAGAAACCAAGGCAGGGATGAAAAATTCATCTCCTCTGTTGTGCTTATCTGGTGCTTAATTAAACTAAGCTGACCTGAGGCATTGCCTACACTACAAACACTAATGCTAGTACAGCTATGCCAACAGTGCCCCCTAGGGTAGACGCAGATTATGCCAACAGAAGGAGCTTTTCATAGTAATATCATCCCCACGAATGTCAGCTGGTCTCCAGTGGGATTTTTGCTGGCACAGATATTTTGACTAGGATGTGGGTGTTTTTTTTGACACCTCTGACTGATGCAACTATGCCAGCAAAACTTGGTAATATAGCTCCGGCTTCAGTCTGTAAAGCTGGTCTGGAAATCTCCCAGGAATAGCAAGTCTACTGAGTGTCAATACCAGTGTTACTTTGGTGCTTGTGTTTCTGGTGGTGAAGTGATGGGTTGCAGGGAGATAAAGATTTGCAAACTTTTCAGAAAAGATTCAGCATGAGTTTGGCTCTGCACGCTGGGAAACTTTTCCAGGGAGGTGATGAGTTCTCACTTCTTTTCCAAGCCAAATCCATCAACCATCCCTGATTAAAACTGGTGTCACCACCATCAAGTTCAGTTCTCGGTCTTATCTTCTGTGCACATTTTCATTTTGTTTCCATGCTATGTTTCCTACTGACATGTTGCTGTAGTGAAACTGAAAGAAAAAAAAACACGCTACCCCAAAGCAATCATAGCAATCTAAACATGACAATCACTCCCTCTCTCTCATCACGAGGACTGGAAATAACTGACTATCTGTCTGACTTGAGTTGAAATACTTACTGAGCTCCTGCTAGTTCTTCCTTATAGTGCCTGGAAAAAAAAAATCAACCAAAAGTCATTGTAACTTGGGAAGTCATAGTAAATACAATAGCATTTCAAAGGACTTAGCCAAGAAGGGAAAACTGGATAAAAAAACAAAATTCTTGATTTAAAAACCTCTGTGAAAAGTATGTGAAAAACCTACAAATTTCAATGCCCCCACAAAATGGAAATGAAAACACTGTCAGCAATTTTGGGAAATCCAACTGGTCAGCTTTGTGCTGAAGTGGGATTGACACGCACGATTATTTCTGAGTGACTTGTAAGCCATGTGCATGGTTCCTTTTTTTCTCTTGAGGATTGAGGGAGTGTTTGAGAGTGGGTGTGCTTTGCTGTTCTGTTTCTTTCAGTTGGGGAAATGGTTCTTTTGTCTCTGTTTAGTTTGGTGGTGACCGTGGGTTTAATTTCATGTTTTTAGCAACCTTTTGTCTGTCCCGTGGGCAGGCGTGGCCAGCCACAGCGACACAGCCCTCAGTTTGTTGTGGATTCTGGCCGTGGGTTGCATATTTTGCCTCTGGGCTTTGCCTCTGTGAAGGAGTGTTTTCTAGCTGTGGGGAAGTGACTGGGTTTCAAAATGTACGGCATGCCTCCTGCACAAGCAAGTCTGTTGTGTTTGTTACCTTGCTTAGCCAGGTTGAGCAGGTGATTGTGGAGGGGAGTGTTGTGTGGAGTGTTTTTGTCCGTTGTGCCCCTCTCAACACCTACTCCAATATTCCTCCTTTTAGGAAGCTGTGCAGCTGGCCAGAGGCCTGGCTAGTGAATTTACCATAACTAGCTCTGTTAGGAGGTTTCCTTTTAGTTGCCAAGCCCCAGAGGTTTGGCTTGGCTTGTCCTTCCATTGGCAGGATTATATGGCATTAAACAATGCTTCCAAAGTTTCAAGTTTCCCTGAAGTGTATGGCTGGGGAGTGTGACTACTGTGTGTGTTGCCACTGAAGACATGGCTGGTTTTTGTTGGTGGGAGTCGGACACACTTGGTCAATCGGGTTCGGTTGCTCAAACTGTTCCACTGGGTTGTTCTGAGTTGGCCAAGCTAGAACTCGGCCACAGCTGGAATTCTTGCTGTTCAGACCAAAATCTGGGCTGTGCATTTTTTGGATAAGGTCCTCGCTGAATTCCAGGTGGCACTCCCTCCACAGGCTGCTCAACATTTACCGAAAGTTTTTGGAGGGATTATTTTTCCAGGCGGGAATCTTGTGTTCCCCTCACTAGCTGTCTCCACGTCTGTGAATGAGATCCTTGTGCAACCAGGCAGATTGCTCTCCTGGAAAGGCTTGGTGAGTGTTCCTTTTGCAGCCAGGTCCAAAAAGCAGCCCTATGGCATGTGTCAAGGCGTGGCATCATGTCACACTCTCGGATCTCCCTGGCGGATGCCCCATTCCCAGAGTGACCGTACAAACCACCTCTTCCTAAGTGCTCTGACTTAGTGGAGGGTCATGCACAGCATAGTAGCAATACATCGTTTTGTACACCGTATTACTCCCGAGGTTCTGCACAGTGCCCTTCCTGTTCTGCTTCAGACAGTGTTTCATTTGTTCCTACATTGCCTGCATCTGATTCCTCTTGGCAGCAGCTTTTCAGTAGTTTGGGACAGGGGTTTCTCCAAGCCCCTGTTTGTTCTCAGAGTGAGACACGGTGCTTGCATTGGCCGGTTTCATGCCTGGCTAACTTTTTGTTGGGTCAGGCAAAACTAGCCATTTTGAAATCTCACCAGAACAGAATGGCTGGGGTAGGGATGATGTGCTAGGGATGTTCCATGCATTGACTGCGGACCAGTTGCAGCCCGACGACACCTTTCATAAATTGACTTGTAACCTGGACACTTTTTGGGGTGTGTTAACAATATTTTGAGCAAACTTGTTAGTGATCCATGTTTAATTTTCGCTTCAGAGGAGTCTTGTTCATTATTCATATCTTTTTGTGTATATATTATAACATAACATTTTTTAATAGTTTTGAATGCAACTTTATGTGAGTCAAGGTGTCTTTCATGTCACGTCTCTCTCTGTCTAATATTAGGGTTTCCTGCTGTATTCTGCTGACGTGACTTGGCCTCTTGAGGCATGTACTCACTGCATGATTGGGGAACTGCTGCTGATCTTTGACCCTGTATTTTTATTGTTAGTTATTGATCAGCTCCTTTGTGAAAACTCAGTGACTTGAGAGCGTCAGCAGTCCAAGCTTCTGAGAAGGATGCTTAGAGAAATGGAATACTCACAGTATATTGGTCTGGTTTTGAAACTGCATGGGTGCTTAGACAGGCACGTGGATACCAGCATTTAATCAACCACCTGCCACGCACTGCTTTGAATGCTTGCCCTGATGTGTCCAACTGATTCCTGTTGGTCTTATCTCCTGCCTTGTTCTTGGAATAACGGGTCAGCAGTAGAGACAAAAAGCATAGGACTGATGTCTGAAAGACAGACACGTAATGAGCCCCCTTCTTCCTTAACTGATTCTGTTGGAGCATCAAGGCTGTAGATATAATCTGTGCCCCATATAAGACAATTCTACGTGCAGGGAGAAAAGGAATGAGACAATGTAGCTGGTACTTGGACTAGGGGGAGAGTTACTGAAGCCCTCTACAACGTCCTGTTTAGTATTGTCAGTGTTCAGATCAAATACTTTCTGTTGCTTACCATTGAACTGGAGTCTCCATGGGAAATCAGGGCGTCACTGTTGTAGGCTATGTACACACATAAGTATAGGACACCTCTGGCCTAGAAGAGCGTAAAACATAAAACAGGCAAAGATTGGGAGGGGAACCAAAGATCCCAAGAAGTGAAGTGACTTGCTCACAGTGGGTCAGTGACCGAATAAGTGCCAAGTTTCCTAGCCCATGCTCTGTCTGCTGGATTTTTTAGTTCAGTGGCCACATTAAGAAAATTGATTGTTTCCCAAAATGATTTTGTTTTGTTTTGGGGTGCGTTTAACACTTAAAAAAAACAACAATCCACTGAAATTTCAAAACAAAACGTTACTTTAAAATGAAAAGTTGAAATTACCATTTCAAAAATGTAAAAGTGAAGCATTTCAACTCTTTCAAAAGATGCTTTTCATTTCTTTATTTTTTTTTTTGGCTGAAATTATTCGCCAAATTCAGCCCAAATTCATGGTTAGTTTTGGTTACCCCCAAATGGCACTTTTCAGCAAATCAACTTTGAATAATGACTCCAAGCTCTAGGGCGAAGTACTGTATCCCAGCCTTCTGTGGCATGTAGAAACCTGGTGTGTAGATGCTGGAATGGAGGTAGGGTGGAAAAGGGCATAGGATTTTCTTGTATGTGCTACAGTCTACCTTGACTCCTCTACCTTTACCATGAAACTGGATGCACCTGCTAGTTCATTTTGGAGAGCTACTGAGCTGAGATCACCAGCTCACACTGGATTCTCAACGGCTGTCGGGCAGCAATGGCTGTCAGTCACTACCAACCTGGGTTAGATTCAGAACACTAGCCAGGAGTTGAAAGGTTCTGTAGCCAATTTGTACCCTTGAGTCATTCACTCCATCACCCAACTGGAATAAGGGGATGGTGAACTAGAGTGGCAGGTACTGTAAGATGGAGAGACACTGGGGGAACCACACTGGCTATTGATTTATAGTGTCAGTATGAGAGAGGGCAATGGAACAAGATAAATGTACCAGATGCCGGTCAAAGGATTTATAGCTGAAAATGTTGAGGGAAGCAGTGTGTACCAGTGGGATGCAGCACCAGTGTGGCATGTAGGAGATCAGGTTTCTACTTCCAGCTCTTCCATGGGCTCAGTGGATGAGCTTGGGCAAGTCACTTCGCATCTCTGTGCCTCAGTTCCCCAATCTGTAAAATAGGGGTAATGATATGGACATCCTGTTAGAGCTAGAGTTGAAAACTGCTATGTAAGAACTAGATATCGTTGTAATGTCCCTTTATTTGGTCTGATGCCGGGCAAGGACCTCATTGAGCCTTCTACAGGGCACCCACAGTTCCTATTGACTTTAGTGTCTCTCGGGAGACATCAGGAGCTATCTAGCTTAGGTTTTTCTTTTTGTCTCCATTACACCTCACAACCTTTAACACATTTAGCCTCACCTCAACCTGTGAGGTAGGGCAATGCTGTCTTTTCTGGGATGTTGGGTCCCGAAGCACGAAGGACTGGCTCCAGCTCACACAGGGAATCCGAGTTAGACCCAGAAATGAAATGTGGGTCTCAAGTTAGGTCAGCAGCTTCACCACTGGCCCAGCCTGACTCTCCAACAACATACCTAGGTTTTATAAGGTTACTATGATATTGGAGCAATTTGTAATCTTGTCAACAGGCTGCTTAAATGGGGCAAGAGTGGGCCCTAAACCACTCTGGTTATGGACTGGCCAGACTTTGCTTTTGCTCTTTTCTTGTTTTATTTTCCCTGACTGTTAAATAATAATCCCTAGCTCTTATGCAGCACTTCTCATCAGTGGATCTCCAAACACTTTAAAATGAGGTCAGTATCATTATCCCCATTTTGCATATGGGGAAACTGAGGCACAAGGCAGGGAAGTGACTTGTCCAAGGTGACCCAGCAGGCTAGTAGCAGGGCAAGGAATAGCACCCAGGTCTCCTAAAGGCCATTCACACCAAAAGTAGATGGTTCTTTGTGTATTAAAAAAACAACGTTCACACTAAATGTCCAGATTTTCAGAAGTGCTAAGTGCATTGTTCTCAGTGGGAACCGGATTTGAAAATCTAATCTCTACATCTTGGGGCCTAAACAGCCACTGAGTTCTTTTAACAATTTGCTCCTAAGTACTTTTGCCTCCCTAGCTGTTAAAGACCTCCGACAAGCTCTGACATCTGTGTGCACTCAAGAGAAGTAATTATAGAAACCTTTCTTACCCAGCTGATCTGTGATTGACATGGGGTCTCGGTTAGGCTCTGACATTTATTTAATTGGTATCTTTTATAGGGAGGGCAGAAGAATTGCTTATTTTACATATTCAGTCGATGTGGACCAGCAGTCATGTTAGATGTCATGGTTATCACCCACATTGTTCATTCAATTGTTTTGTCCTCATTCAAGCTATATAGCCCACTGAAAATGATAATGCTGCAAGTGAAAGTAACTGAGAGGATGGGCAGAACGATAAGGACATGCCACACCGAGTGGCTTGCTTCAAAGGGAATTGAGAAACAAGTATGCAGTGACTGACTCAAGCACAATTAGTTTGCACACAGTCCCTCCAGCCTTGTAGTCCAGAGAGGTGAGTGACAAGAACGGAATGGGATTTTGCTCTATACGGGGGCTGCTCCCTGTAACAGGTTATTAGGCATACATTTCAATCGTAAACAAAACAAAGAAATCAACATGGGATTATCTTATCATCCAGTTTGTGTTTACACACCAGAATAATCATCAGTGGAATAGCTGTGAAGTGTGGCGGATGACAGTCGTAAAGCCGACCTATGCGGCTGTTGCTCTTAGGAGAAACGGAGCAGCTGTCGCTACGCAAAGCTAACATTCCTTGCCGCTGTTCCTGCCGCACAGCCGTGCAGTGGTGTCAAGAGAGATGCACCTGTGAATTAATTAAAGGGTGACTAAAAATACTGTGGGATGTTTTTGTTGACTCCTCTGCTTGAACATTTAGCATGACATCATTAAAGCGAGGAGCTCTGTGTTGCTACGAGCAGGAACCAAGACCCTGTCATAACCATAGGTGCTGCCTCCATGGGTGCTCCGGAGCTCAGGCACCTATGGAAAAAAACATAGTGGGTGCCCAGCACCCACGTGGCTGGATAAATCTTTTGTGTGCCCCGGTGCCTTGATCATGGCTCCACCTATCCTCTGCCCCAAAGTGGTGGGTGCCCAGCACCCACGTGGCTGGATAAATCTTTTGTGTGCCCCGGTGCCTTGATCATGGCTCCACCCATCCTCTGCCCCAAAGCCACACCCTTGCTTGGCCTCTTCCCCGTCCAAGGACCTACCAGCCACTTGCATGGGAGGGTGGGGGCAGAGAAGAGTGAGCACCCACCTGCAAAAACAAAAGTCAGTGCCTGTGGTCATTGCTGAAGCGTAGTTCCAGCTGCATTTCTCTACCCACAAAGGGCTGAATGCTTAGGCTTCTAACTTCTATTGATTTCAGGGGAAGTTAGACTCCTAACTCCTTTTGAGTATTCAGCCCAAAGTATCCCCTGAATAGGAAGGTGTGGCCGCTAATAAAACAGAATACGATTGCAAAGCGTCATGAGCCCAGAGCTAACATGAAGCTAGCTCCAAATGGAGAGTCTGAGCCTACAAGCCCTTAAGAACATGAGTAGCTTTATTCAGGTGAGAAGTTTCACTAAGTCCAATTGGACTCCTCATGGAATTCATGTGCATATTTGGCTGAAAGAAAAGGCCTAACGGGTGTAAAAATGGTAGGGTATAACGAATATTCATAAAGAAACATTAACCTGGCAACGATTTAGATAGTTCCATTAGTTATTACCATTACAGTGGCCCCAATCATCATGCACAGAGGCCTGTTGCACTAAGCACTGTGCAAACATGGATGGCCGGATTTCCATAAGTGCTTAACATCCAGCAGTTCCCATTTAGAGGGATTTAGAAAATCGGCCCCCTTTGAGGTGTCTAAAGGGAAGTTGGGCCCTGTTGAAAATCTAGCCACAGTAAAAAGCATTCACTATCCCATTTCTCTGTTCTCCCTCAATCCCCCCATCTTTAAACTTCTCCTTTGCTGTGACGTGTACAAAAAACGGAACAGGCCACGGATGTTCTGAGACCGCTGCCTATCATGCTGACCTGTATTGTCTCATTTCACTCCATCTCTTCCCCACCATAAGTGTGTCTCCTTCTGTTGTGGGGCTGTCTTTTGTTCTGCATTTGTACTGCACCTAGCACAATGGGATCCTGGTCCCTGGCTGGGGCTCCTAGATGCTGTGATAATGCAAATTAATAATAAAGTAACACATTAGATCCAAGAAAACATGGAACTCTGTTCTTCTCTCCAGTATGACTGCTGGAGACTAAAATCCAGCAGCTAGTCATCTTTACACAAAGATTGGGACAAGAGCTCTAATACAAATCTATATATTTTCACAATGTTAATCTTAACGCTCAGTGTGAAGTAGAATTTCCTTCTTAAAATGTGAAGGAAACTGAGCAGATATTTTCCCAGTGACAGAGATTTTAACAGACTAATTTTGGATATTTTTGTAATCACAAATCACTTGTGAAATAATTTCCATCATACCTTTACATATAGATAAGTACACACACACACACACACACAAAAGGCAAGCGAGTATGATTAGCATCGTTGTTTTATTTCCAACTGATGCAGGAGATGCCGTGAGTGAAGTGGCTAGAAGAAAAGAAAACACTCCTCTGGATAAAATGTCACATGGCAACCACTTCCCCTCTTACATGGAAGAGAACAGGCTGAAGCTGAGGTGTATAAGTTGATCCTGAAGGAGGGAACTTAGCTGAGAAGGAAGATGTTAAAGGGCTTTCCCTTCACCCTCTCCCCTGGTTCTTTTCACACAGACAGAAAGCAGAAGACCAGAAGTCTGAAGTGCAGACAATGTGATGTTTACAAATACAAATAAGAGAAGGGAAACATCACCTACTGAATAGGCATCGAACATAATGGCGTCAGAGTAATATATTATAGAAGTGGCCTCCCAGCCTAGGGGCAGTAGGCGAGAGAGATGTAGTCCTTGGGAGGTGCCAGAATGATGGCCACTGGTGATGATGGGGAAGGTGATAGCCATCATCTTCCTCAGCACTAACATTTCCGATTGTTCTACAAGGGATGGTGTGAGTATATGGGTGTGTAGATGTACATTCTGTAGTATCTCTAGCTATCTTACTAAGTTGGGGTGTTTGTGACTGGTGCTAAATGTATTAATAAACTATATTTGTAAATATAAATGAGTTCCTATATTGTGAGTGTTGCAACTGTACACGTCTGGGTTCCCAACTATATAATAATTTAAATAATACTGGGCATGATCTTGAGGCAAGAGCCTGTCAACCCTCAAAGTGATAACTGGGGATTCTTAACTAATCAATATAATTAATACATAATCTAAGATCCGGCTACACCACCTTCCTAGCTCTGACACCACAGAGTGTTGCCTGTGTCCCTAGTCCCACCTCCTCTTCCTTAGCAGGCCCAAAGACTCCTGCAGTGCATGCCCCTAGTCGCACCCCTTACAACTTATGGTCATGTTCCGTTTTGGAGGGTTGTGAGTTGGGGTCTTTGTCCCACCTCTTTTGTACCCGATAAGAGGGGTAAGGAGTGAGATTGTGTACTGGCCAAAGCCAGGCTTTTCTTTGGCTTTTAGTGTGCCTTATGCCTCCATCCCCAACCTCCCTTGTCCCTCCTAACTGGTTGCTTGACCTTGGCTTGAGAGAAGAGCCAGGCAGCCTGCACTCCCACCATGTCCTGTAACACGTTAACTGCTCTATCCCTTATCTCTTCCCATTGTACTAAAAGCCCCATCTGGTTGTGGGAAATGCAACAGTGTCTTCGTTCATTGTTCTTCATACATATTAGTATCAGATATGAGTATCAAAAAGTCAAACCCAAAATTCTGTCTCGGGCTGACACACAAGCCTATATGCTAACAATAGAGCACTTGCTTTGTGCGTGAGAGGGAGCAAGTTGGATATCTGCATTCTCTGAATGTTCTGGTGCTGGCTCTCGCCTGTCCTGCCAGAGGCTGCCTTATTGTTTTACTACCTGGCAAAAGAGAGATGGGGAGGGGGAAGACCCTGAAGACCCTGAACAGGAGCATGGCACCTAACAGGAAATCAGGGTGGGAATTGACCCCATGGCATTATTAACATCACAGTGTAAACAACTGGGCTGGCCAGACCCCAGGAAGAATAGTGTCTCTGGCCGTTTTGAAAAATGAGCAACTGGCAGTCAAGGCTTTGTGGCTTCGGGCATGACCCTGTAGCAGCTTAGAGCCATTCTCCAGGCTGGGGAATTGGACTGAATGGGTGAATGCTTGTTTAAGCATGGGAGAAGTAGTGGAACGGATGCCTTCAGTCTCCAGCACTGGGTGCCCTGAGTCAGCCCTGGCCTTGGTTTTAGAGCCCATGGCCAATAAGAGAGCTGAGCCTCCAACCCTTGTCCCAGGCACCTCCTTTTGGCAAACGAACACCCCAGAACTGGGGTGAAGCAGGAGAGGCATCGCCTCAGCCCTTGCCAACCTCTGAGCTGCTGGCATGATGCTCTCCTTCCGGCAGCTTGCGGGCTGTACCAGGCTGCTCGCTTTTCATGTGGGAGGCAGCAGGGCCAACAGTGTTCTTCAGCGGGTTGGGTAGTTGCTCTGGGTTGTGTCTCAGGGCTGGTCTGTGCTTGAAAACTGACACGGGCGGGGGGAAATCCACACCTGTGAGAGATGTAGCAGTGCCGACCTCACCCCCCCGCGTAGACAGTGCTAGGCCAATGGGGAGGTGGATTAACTACAGCAATGGGAGAGCCCCTTCTGTCACGGCAGTGAGTGTCTACACTGAAGCGCTGTTTAAATATAGAGAGAGCCTCAGCTAGCTGCTGTAACAGGGTGGCATGGACCTTTAAGGCCAGAGGCCTGGGGCCAGCCAGTCTTGTTCACTAATCAGATCCAGCTGAAAGGGGGAGAGGAGACAGGTTTTCGCCATAAAAGCTGCAAGAAAGGGTGAGGAGAGAAGCTGCAGGAAGGGATGGGCTCCATCAGGAGTCCCTGTTGTATGGAAAAGTCTCCAAGAAGGAAGACTTGAGTAGAGTGGCCCTGTGGCTAGTGTCCTGTACAAGGAGTAGGGGACTGGAAGAGACTTGAGGTTGAAAGTCAAGGGTCTGCAGAGTGGCAAAGAGGATATGTCTTGCCAATCTCTCAGTGCTGGATTGAAAGAAAGCCCAGGGGGTGTTTGGAGAGACCCTGAAAGGGGTGGAAACTGAGGGTGGATGCTGAGGGGACACTGTAGAAGGGCCTGATATGTAACAGCTGCCTATTCAGAAAGCCAAAGTTTGGGGAAAGCACACCCTGGGCTTAATGTAGGGGGCTCTGGTAGAGAACCCAAAATTCAAAGAGGGAACGAGAGATAAAAGACTCTTAGTGATACCCAGGACTCTGGCCCAGACACCCGGGTTTCTCACACAGAGAATAAGAATCTTGTGCAGAACAGGGTTGCCGAGCAATGGTAGCATGGATTCTTTGACTGAACTTGAGTCTAATACTAGATTGATGGTGTGGTGGAGCAGACTAGACTCTCTCCCCTTGCGGGGTCCCAGACTGAGCCCAAATGTCGACACTGCCATTTTACCCCTCCGAGACCTGTAAGCCCGAGTCAGCTGACACTGAACAGCCGCACTGTTCAATTGCAGTGTAAACACACTGGGTGTAGCCAAACTCGTGGTAGCGAAGCAGAGTAGAACGGGACCTGATGTTGCTGGCCCTGCTGGAAAGAAGCAGGGAGGGAGTGCCGGTTCCCAGCCCCCACTGGATCTAAGTGATTGGGAATAAGGTTTAAGTGTGTGAGAACTGAGTTCAGGGGCAAACTAAGACCGGGGTTAGCTGTACCTCTCTGAGACTAGGCTGTGGAAGTTGTATTTTATGTCAATATGACTGTTTATACTCAGTGAAAGGATTTTGGTGGCTTGATAGGACAGAGGGCTCCTGAGAGTTGGGAGTGGGGAAGTACTCCTGGAAAGGTGACTGGGGGAGGCTGGTTTCGTAGACCTGGGAGTGGGAATACAGCTTGCAGAGGGGGGAGCCTCAGACTATGCATGTCACTTATTGCAGCCTTGCTGAACCCAGCCCTTGTTACTTCCATCTAGAACTCTTAGCAAGTTATGACTGGTTCTAGTGAAGGTAACTCTTCCTTAGGCAAAAATGCCACTATCTGGACTATTTGCTATTGCCACAGTAGCTTCTCCTTGTTCTTTGGCTGAAATGCTATTTACACAGACCTTCTTGGGGCTGGGTTTTCTGTTTATTTTCTTCTCTCTGGCAGCCTTTGGCTGGATGTACCAATTTGTGTGTTACTAGCTGCTGTCTCAACTTGTGGGACTCGGGCACCATAGCCAGTGGTAAGGCACAAGGCAGGATTCAGCTCTAATAAACCCAAAGGGCTTTATTGAAGCTGCTGGGCATACCCAGAAACTGGAGCTCACTCTGGTTCTCCAGCTTGCAGACAGAAACACACTCCCTACGGGGCATCCTTTGGCTGCACAGGGTCTGCGTAAGTCCTGGTGTCTGCCATTGTGGAGTGGGTTGCTGATTGCACTAGATCACAGTTGCGGGCTTAGAAACTGGAGTCCAGATGTTTAAGAGATGAGCTCCTATTAGGACAGAGAAATGAAGAGGCCAGAATTTCAAAAGTGCCAAGTACCCAGCAGCTCCCATCATTCTTCATGGAAAATGCTGGACGCTGAGTACATCCAGTAATGTATTTTGTTTCCTGCAGAAAATTTCAAACTTTCATTTTATCTATATTTTTTTCATGAACTTTTCAGGGTTTTTCGTCAAACCTCAGAACTGATTCTGCCCATGAAACACACACATTTTAATCAATTTCTGTTGAATCAAAAGGACATTTTTGGTTTTAAAGGTGAAAAATATCAAGCAAATGTAGGGTCAAATTTTCAGAAGTGGTTAGGCACTTAGGCTCCTAAGGCCCGTATTTTAAATGTATTTAGGTACCTAACGATGTAGATACGTGCCTAGTTAGTTATTCATAAGTGTCTAGGTGGTAACTCCTACTTACTTCATGGGGAGTTAGGTACTTTGGAACTTTTGAAAATCTCATTAGGCACTTTAAAAATTGGGCCTGAAGCTTCTGAAAGTAGAACTTGGGCTCCTTCAGCAATTTGGAAAACTACCCCTAGTGCTAAGCTCTATTGAAAATCTGTCCCTGTATCTTCAGAGGATAAATCTCTAGATATCCATATGTTAGACTATGATCCTGGTTTCACTAGTACAAATCAAGAGACATTCCCTTGATTTCAGTGAGTTTACTGTAGAGATACAGTACTAGAGATCAACATCTAGCCATAACACTCCTCTGGGTCCACCCTGTTTTCACCACTCCTCAAAGCACTTGTCTGATCTCAGTTGTTCAGTTCCTACTGGGAACCGGTTGGGAAATTGTTTCTAGTTCGGAAATGGTTGCTTGTGCCAATTCCAAACCACCTAGGCCTCTCCCTTGAAAAAGTGTTGAGTGACAAAAGTCTTTTGTCATATATCACACAGCAAAATCATGAAAATGGTTTAAAGCAGCCTGCAAAATAACCTGAAGCTAATTGGTAAAACTAACACATTTCACCCTCATATGAGGCAGCAAACTGTTCCCGTCTTTGTAAGCACAAGGAATAGCAGAGATAAATATAGATCCTAACTTGGATTCTTCAAAAGGGATAAAAATGGGTGGATGTTTTTAAAAAAAATTAAAGGATAAATGGCATTCAAATTTCCTATTCAATATTATCTACCTTCACTTCTAACTAACAGACACCTGCGATATCTGTCTTTGGAGAAAATCATCACAGAAGTGGAGATTAACACAGCCTGATGCTTCTGAAGTCCCAGTATTCAGTAAAAATAGAAATCCAGCAATTATTTTAATTGTTTCGTCACCTCTATAGCCTGGAATGGATGGCTTCATTATTTCACTATCATTTTGTAACAGGCAGGCTAATTCACCACACTGCTTTATCTAAAGAAATACCTTACTCTGAGCAATACCACATTGTACTAGACTAAGATATGATGGAAGAGTTTCTCTCATTATCCATCTTTCTCTTCTATGTATGTTAGCTACCATAATGGTAGGCTACACAAGTGTGTTTCGAATACTTCCCCTTGTTAGACTTTACTGCTGTGCATAAAATAAGACCTATCTCATTATGAGATGGGTCCTGCAAAGTATTGAGTGTTCTGGCTTTCCCCAGCAAAACATTGAAGCATGGGGGTATACTAGTAGTCCCACTGGCATATTAGTCCCACAAGCATACTAGTAGTCCCACCAACTTCAATTGGGCTAATCACATGCTCGGCTTTAAGTATGTGCTTAGATGCTTTGTTGGAGGAGGGCAGAATGCTCAGTACCTTGCAGGTTTGAGCCCAAAGAACAGCGACATCAAGGTTGGCTGGTGCATTCTGCTTGTGTCACTGATTGGAACCGTCTGGGCTAAGGAATGACTGCAGAGGCGGTTCCTACAGAATGTCCTAACCCCAGAGGAGAGACGTAGCCAAGCCCTTAGCAGCCTCTTAGACAAACTGAGACGCTTCTTTAGGGTAAGATGACTATATCCCCTGAGAATGCCCCAGTTTTTGAGTCCTCTGCCATTGGGTTAGACGATCCCAGGATTTCTCCTGAGTTTTGATGACCCCTAGAGAGTCAGAGAGACGTTGCTTCTTCACTGCTCTGACAAACTGGCTCGCATTGCTTTGGGAGGCTGTTGTATTGGCCTGTTGCGCACAGCAGTGCCTAGACTGGCCCCTGGCAAGGAGGTCCCATGCCTCTCAGCTGGTAGCAAACCAGACAGTGGTGGTGCTAGACATCAGCAACCTCAGGCCTTGTCTAGACTTACTGCAGCATGTTGCGTATGTGTAGCTTCATGCCATGATGAAAAGCAGACTGTGTCCATGCTGCTGTGTGTAGCTGCATGTGCCAGTGAAAGGCTCTAGGTGGGGGTAGGCAGTGGGGAAAGACTCCAGCATCAGGAAGGTGCCAGAGCCTGTCCCTGCTGCCGGAGCCGTTCCATGTGGTGGAAAATGCACTGCAGATGGGGGAGGCACTGCTTGGGCCTGTGGAGAGCTGTGCAGGGAACATGCCCTAAACTTCCAGTCTTTACTCCCCTAAGCAGTGCCTCGCCAACCACACTGCTATTTATAACAGTGCTCGGGGTGTGTGCACTGTGTGTACTCTACACCCTACCATAAGTGTAGACATAGCCAGGCCCCAAGCACCTTTTTGTGGCCCTGATTTAGTATTAACCGCCAAATACAATTAATCTTATTTAAAGTGGACTTTTTAACGCGTGTATTAGTATGTATGTTTTGGTTTGTGGAAACAATGCAATTAGTATTTTTACGGTGTGAGGGGCAAGCAGCTGCAATCGGCTAACACCACCTATGGAACCAGATGAGCTGTCTGACACCAGCTGCTCCTTGGATGGACTGACCTATTTCCTGTGCCCCAGCTACAACTCCCAGGTTCTTAGTGTGCCATGCTACTGCTATGCCCCATGTCTTCCCACCAACCCCAGCTGTGGCCTTTTGCGTCTGACTGTCCCATGGACTGACGTGATCACTGGCCACCACTGGTTGGCCTTCTTTGGTCATGTTGCCCTCCTCTGAGAGAAAATCCCTGCACAACGTGATCTGAAGATTGGACTTGAGGTCAGGAGGGGACACTGCCCAGTCATGGACTGGGGGCGGCCATGTGGTTGCCCATTATTAACCTAGCTGCACCAGATCAGTAATTACCCTATGGAGCTCTGGACACTTGGTGCTACAGATCTCCACTGTCTAAATGTGCTGGTGGTGACCTCAGTGTCCTGCCCTGAGAAGTTTTGAGGCTGGGGGGAGGAGGGATTTAATTGAAAAAAATCATTTTAGAAAATTTCAAATTTTCAAAACAAACAGTAAAAAAAAACCCACCAAAACAAAAACCTGCAGCAAATTCACAAAAAACAAACAAACCCCAAAACAGGACAGACTGGACTGAAAGCCACTTTTGAGGTGGCTGAAATTTCAGCCAAAACTTTTTTTGTTTTCCCCTCCATTTGTTAATAATTGTATCTAGGTTCTTACATGACTCTCAGCACCAGGGGTATCTGAGTAACGCACAATCATTCTTAAATGATAAGTTCTTTGGGCATGGACTGTCTTTTTTCCCCTTTGTTCTGGGTTTGTACAGCACCTAGCAGAATGGGGCCCTGGACCATGACTAGGACTCTTCGAGACAATGGTAATACCGCCATTCCATTGATCCTCAGACTCCCTATTTGCTACAGTTAAATAATGGGAAAATCAAATGATTTCCCTAGTAGAAACTCCGGCAGATTAGGGAACTGAACGCAGGTCTCCTGAGGCCAAGTCAATTGGCTTAACCATTACACCACCCTTCCCACACAGATGTAAATGGAAGTAGAGAAATATAAGTGCATGGAATCTGCTAAGATCTTCCCTCTAGTTCATGAACTGTTGCAAAATCAAGGGCATACCACTACACTAGACAATTTTAATGTGTTTGGACACAATGGGGAGCATTTGAATTAGATGCCAAAATGCTGACTGGCTTTGCAGTCATTCTAGACTAGGGAAGCCGTGTCCCACATCATGTCAGCTTGTGATGGTAAAACCCTTGTCCTGGTGGGGTATAACCAGGTGTGACGTTCCCCTGGTGTTATCTGGACCGGTGATCTGCTAGGATTATCTGGATTGTGCAACCGAATGACACTAGTCAATATCTCTGTTCCCAGACACAACCCTAGGAACCTCCTTCTTGCAGTGTCCAGTTATGCCCGCTGGACGCTGCAAGCTTATATGAGTTCATCAATTTAAGAAAGAAATTGATATGTACCAGGCTTGTTATCCCAAGGGGAGTCTCTGACATGCTACAAATCAAACGCACTACTTCAGGTCGAATAAACCAACAGATTTATTAACTACAAACGATGGATTTTAAGTGACTATAAGTTAAAACACAAGAAGTCAGATTTGGTCAAATGAAATAAAAGCAAAGCACATTCTAAGCTGATCTTAATGCTTTCGGTGCCCTTACAAACTTAGATGCTTCTCACCACAGGCTGGCTGGTTGCCCTTCAGCCAGGCTCTCCCCTTTGGTCAGCGCTTCAGTCACTTGGTGGTGGTGTCTGTAGATGTAGGTGGAAGAGAGGAAGAGCATGGCAAACGTCTCTCCCTTTCATCATGTTCTTTCTTCCCTCTTGGCTTTGCCCCCCACCCCTTCAGAGTCAGGTGAGGATTACCTCATTGCAGTCCCAAACTGACTAACGGGGGGGGGTGTGACTCACTCGAGAGTCCAACAGATTCTTTGTTGATGCCTAGGCCAGTGTCATTTGTTCCTGTGAGCCTGGGCTGGGTTTGTCCCATACATGCCCTGATGAGGTGTGAATTGCCCCTCTGCTCCTGGAGAATTTTGCCTGGGCCTCTTCTCCTGGAGAGTTTTGCCTGGGCTTGTTTTAAGCCATGAGGACACATTTTCAGCCTCATAACTATATACGTGAAATTGCAGCCTATAACATTACTATAACATCACTATAACAACAATGCTCAGTGCATCATGAGCCTTCTAAAGACGCCCTACATGACACACTTTGCATTGGATACCACACAGTCATATTATAAGGATGAACATGGGAGTGCAGGATGTTCCCCCGAGGTACAGAGTGTCACCCCAGGACTTGCTGATACTTGCTGAGCATGATTTGCCCTGGTCTCCACCGGTGAGACACTCATGGTCAGCGCTGTCAGCTACCTTGATGGCTCACTATCCTACTAAAATATAGTAAGATTTTCTAAAGTAGGCCATTTCTGTGGGTTTGGCTTTGGCTTTACTCATTCTATTGAAATCAATGGTAAAACTCCCTCAATGGGAGCAAAGTTAAACCAGGGTCGAGCACTTCTGACAGTCCCACCCAAAGGGGATAGAAGATGGGCACATAATAGAAATTTTGGGTCACTTTTGAAAGCTTAAAATCCTTCAGTTACCTTTTTCAGGAATCCATCCCATTCAAAGAGGGAGAAATGGAGGAGTGTTCTTTGCCCACACATATACTTTCCTAGGTTATGTCTTTGCATTTCTTACATACTTAATAGTTTAAGCTGCTGTGCAAAGAAGACTAAACAGAAACTTAAAATTATTATTTCTATTTGGTCTGCTTGAAACATTAATCCTAACATATTGGCAGGATGGTAGTTTTAAGCAGTAGATAATGATACTGTATGGGGAACTTGCTTTTCTCACAACACATCACATAGATTCTTAGCACAGCCAGTCAGGTGTTTTTACAATCCGCTTTTCTGTGGTGAATCTCTGTGTTCCTAAAAGCAAATCTCCTCTTAACATCAGGGATCAGAAACCCTGCTTTGACAACAGTCTTCACACTCAGTTAAATCTTATTATGTGAGGAGTTGAGACTTGTAGGGGTTTCAAGGCTGCATGTAGAAGTCTACACGTTATAACCCATCACTGAGTTGTCAAACAGGTATGTTGGACTCTGAAATTAACCAGTAGGGGAAGGGCTAGAGTACATTCCATACCCTTCTGCTTCCGCTAAACTATTCATTTTCCAAGAATCCCATTGGGAGAGAAGATGGGTACATACATCTTAAAGATTAGACTTTGTTTTTAATTTCCTATTTGGTAGGGAATACTTACATACTGTAGACAGAGACTGTGGCTTTTGGAGTTTCAGAAAGAACGGATATTTTTAAAAGTGAGGTATTTTTTATTTTTTAAATCACCAGATAGTTCAAACATGAATTCATTTTAAATGACACATGCAGAAAGTGTTTGACAGCAAAGAAAACTTTTGCACCTATTCCTACTTCGACTTAAATCCCTGTAACATTCATATGATTTTAGTGGCTTCCATTGTCAATTCGGCTAAATATCAGAGATTTTTTAACTTCAAGGTGACCTTCAATGGAAAAGCAATGGGATTGTACTCCTTTTTTGCTTGAACATGATGTATGAAGGAAAACAGAAAGGCGTTTGTTAATCTGAAACCCTCCTTCCCCCCGCATGCTAGTTTTATATATAATGAAATTCAAGACCTGGCTGTCTTGAAAGACTTCATGATAAAGGTAGAAATAGTGATGTTATGAAATCACGAGAGACTTACCAGTGAGTCATTAAGAACAGAGGGGATTTTTAGTCCCCTTGTTAAGGTTTTATCTGTTTTCTTGCTATTTAATTCCAATGTCCAAAGAACAGTTGGGAGAAAAGTCTTTACAAAAAAGGCCTAACACCTATGCTCTTTCCCTTCAGCTCTGAGAGCCCACAATGCACATCTCTGACTGCTGGAGGTCTCCTTGGAGCTAAACCAAGGAAGATCATGTCTGACAGTTCTGGTATCTATAAGGTTAAAAAGGCAGAAAAATAATCTTTTCAAGCCTTCATTATACACCATAAAGAAGCAAAAAACTAAGGTACAAATACAATTTCAAAAATACTTCGCAGGTGACCCTTAATAGAAGCTGCCTCTGGGATTGAAGTGGGAAAGAGAATTGCTCTGCATATCCTTAGCTGAAGACCGCTCTCAGTAAGGCAAAATCAAATGCAGGAGTGGTCTAACTGACAGCTCTAAGAGCTCTGTTTTAAAAGGGAGGGCACTGCTGGGAGAGCCTACCTTTGTATAGGGAACCAATCCTGCAAGTTGACCTACACACAAATCCTCAGGACGCACCTTTAGGCAGTAACGCATCTGAAGAATGATTCTCTTCTGTTGTATTGTTGACAACCTGTGCAGGCTCTTTAATCAAATCCAAATAAACCCATTTTGCACAGGCATCTGCTAGGGATTACTTGCAGTGACTGCTTCCTGTAACAAGGCGGCTTGCCCCATGGGCTGCGGAGCCTGGTGCTAAGCCAACTCTGATTACAGGCTGAGTCCCACCTGAAAGGAATCAGGTGCTTCAAGTATAAAAGAGAAGGACGTTTCAGGGAAGGGTGCAGCTTAGGAAATTGTAACTATAGCAGTAGCTGGTGCAGTCAGAAGGGTCTGGAGTCAGCTGAGAGAGCCAGGGGAGATGGACAAGCTCCAGGCAGGAGGTTCTGGGGTGTGGACGGATAGACCAACAGACCTACCCTCAGGAAGAAGGGGCTGTGCCCAGCTGGACCTGGGATGAGGACAGAGTTTGTGTTCTATTTTCAAAGAGTTAGTCCAAAATAACCTCTGGGGAGAGACTGAGCGAGGCTTGGGGTTTGGGCAGCCAGTGTGTACTCAGTGGACTAAATAAATGGGATCTCTTGGGGGGATCTGAGAGTTGTGGTGGTCTTCAGTGGCCCTGAAGAGGGAAAGGAGGGCAGGGTGCTGCAGAGCACCCTCAGGCCACAACATTGGGGCGTGCTCAAAAGGCAGTTGGCCCTGTTACTCTTGCCCTTGAGTGGATTTGAACCAGGGGCCTAGCATTGTTGTAGCCTCAACTGTGTATATACAAACTCTGTAAAGAGCCTGCAATCTAAATGCAGATGCCGAAGGGCCGGTGGGGAAAAAGACACACAGTTATAAGATCATGCAGAAGGATAGTGGCCAAGCCAGGAATAGGACCCTGTTCACTACCCTATTTATTATAACAGGGCTTCTCGAGCAAAAGGGCACTGCCATCTTATTCTTCCCATGCTGCTAAATGGAAGGGGGTGGGTAGAGGCTCGAAGAGAGGTGCCTGATGTGGTCCTGCTATGGGGAAAAAGTTGAGACCCACTGCAGTACATAATATGAAACCTTTTGCATCCCTTAATCACTTCCCAGCTTATGACCTAACTACCCTATGAACAGAATATTTTTAATTCACATTTGCAAAAAATGTAATATTAAACCTTCAGTGGACAACCAATAATTTACACTGTTTTTTTTTTTTCCCCTCCAGGATTTTAAATTTGTATCAAATAAAAACCTTGTTTATTTTCTGAGTATTCATTTCTACTATATATATATGATTACAAATAATGAATGGTTATTAATTTTTATCACTAGGACTATCATTACACCCACTCATATATTTTGATATTATTGCTAAAATTATCTCTAATGGTTTTAATAGGAGCTAGTCTCCTGTGCTAATGAGACTATAAATCAAAGTATTAAACCAGATAGAAAGTCCAATTTTGGATTCCATTCTGAAACTTACCAGTAATTCCTCCTGCAAAGTCACCACCGATGAAAGTTACTCTGGAGAATAACAACAACCCAGGAAATAAAAACAACCCAGGAAACTACAGACCAGTTAGTTTAACTTCTGTGCCAGGGAAGATAATGGAGCAAGTAATTAAGGAAATCATCTGCAAACACTTGGAAGGTGGTAAGGTGATAGGGAATAGCCAGCATGGATTTGTAAAGAACAAATCATGTCAAACCAATCTGATAGCTTTCTTTGATAGGATAACGAGTCTTGTGGATAAGGGAGAAGCTGTGGATGTGGTATACCTAGACTTTAGTAAGGCATTTGATACGGTCTCACATGATATTCTTATTGATAAACTAGGCAAATACAATTTAGATGGGGCTACTATAAGATGGGTGCATAACTGGCTGGATAACCATATTCAGAGAGTTGTTATTAATGGTTCCCAATCCTACTGGAAAGGTATAACAAGTGGGGTTCCGCAGGGGTCTGTTTTGGGACCAGCTTTGTTCAATATCTTCATCAATGACTTAGATATTGGCATAGAAAGTACGCTTATTAAGTTTGCACATGATACCAAACTGGGAGGGATTGCAACTGCTTTGGAAGACAGGGTCATAATTCAAAATGATCTGGACAAATTGGAGAAATGGTCTGAGTTAATCAGGATGAAGTTTAACAAAGACAAATGCAAAGTGCTCCACTTAGGAAGGAAAAATCAGTTTCACACATACAGAATGGGAAGAGACTGTCTAGGAAGGAGTACAGCAGAAAGGGTTCTAGGGGTTATAGTGGACCACAAGCTAAATATGAGTCAACAGTGTGATGCTGTTGCAAAAAAAGCAAACATGAATCTGGGATGTATTAACAGATGTGTTGTAAGCAAGACACAAGAAGTCATTCTTCCGCTCTACTCTGCACTGGTTAGGCCTCAACTGAAGTATTGTGTCCAGTTCTGGGCACCGCATTTCAAGAAAGATGTGGAGAAATTGGAGAGGGTCCAGAGAAGAGCAACAAGAATGATTAAAGGTCTTGAGAACATGACCTGTGAAGGAAGGCTGAAAGAATTGGGTTTGTTTAGTTTGGAAAAGAGAAGACTGAGAGGGGACATGATAGCAGTTTTCAGGTATCTAAAAGGGAGTCATAAGGAGGCGGGAGAAAACTTGTTCACCTTAGCCTCTAAGGATAGAACAAGAAGCAATGGGCTTAAACTGCAGCAAGGGAAGTCTAGGTTGGACTTTAGGAAAAAGTTCCTAACTGTCAGGGTGGTTAAACACTGGAATAAATTGCCTAGGGAGGTTGTGGAATCTCCATCTCTGGAGATATTTAAGAGTAGGTTAGATAAATGTCTGTCAGGGATGGTCTAGACAGTATTTGGTCCTGCCATGCAGGCAGGGGACTGGATTTGATGACCTCTCGAGTTCCCTTCCAGTCCTAGAATCTATGAATCTATGAATAATGAAGCAGGTCTACTCCATGTCATTGACACGATACTGACATTTAACAACATTCATGCAGCAAGGCAGTTGTGGGGCTGAAGGGGGTAAAGGGAGGCAGAGATGAAGGGAGGGCGTTTCCAAAGCTCTCAGTGTTGGCCGAACTCTGTTCTCCTAGGAATGTCTATGTTGCAGCTGGAGATGAGTCTCCCCGCCTGGATAGATGGACTCGCACTAGCTGGGCTCAACCTAACACAGCAAAGATGGCAGCATGGATGTGGCAGCATGGGCGGCAGCTCAGACTTTCAGGCCTAGCGGGTTGGGTGGGCTGCAATATGCATGCTGCTGTTTTTAGCGTGCTGGCTCAAGTGAGTCTGTCTACCCGGGCTGGGAAGCTGGCTCCCGGCTGCAGGATAGATGTGTCCCTTGAGGTCAAGGCAAGTTTTGCTGTTTACTTCCGCAGAAGCAAATTTAGGCCAGTGCTGAGCACTTTCAATTCCCGCCCTCTCCAAAGAACGTCCTTATGAAGTATGTTACGTAGCACATCCATTCTATAAGTGCCATAAATCCATTGACGTCAATGGAGTTCTGCTGCTTCCACCAGGTGAGGCTTTTGCTCTGTTGCTGGACACGATTATGTCTTTTTTCACTGTATGGAACAATTCTACAGAATGTCATAGGGACAGCAGGAACCAGGTTCTACAGAAATTACACCGGAAGAATAAACAATGTAATAGGGTGTCCTTTGTCTGTGTTTTCTGAACCATTCTATAGAATGCTACAGCAGAGATGTAATTCTGTATTAAAATCTGCAGCATGGTTTAATATAGTAGTATCTCTATAACATTTTCAATTAAATTTCACAGCACATTTCTACAGCTGGCTATAAGAAATCCCTTTCACACAGTGTATAGAGCACTGCCCCGTAAATCAGGAGAACTGAGTTCTAGTCCCAGTTCTGTGAATGGCCTTGTGGGTAAATCCCTTCATTCCCTCTGCCTCAGTATCCCCTTCTGTAAAATGGGGCATACCCTACCCTCTTTATTAAAGTGCTTTGAGATCTTCTGATGTAAAGTGCTATTTGAGAAGTAGCAATAAGCCCAATTATGAGCCAGATCTTCACCTGAAGTAACTAATCATGGCTCTCTTGAAGCTATGTGATTTACATCAGCTGAGGACCTGACCCGCTAAGTACAGGAATGCCTGCTCAAAGAAATGTCGATCCATCAGAACCTATGAGCGCTGCACCTTGACCTGAAGGGCCCCGCTAAAGGAAACAAAGAACTCAGTGCATTCACTTTGCCGCACCCCCTAACCCTGAAGAGTGAGAGATGGAGTCACAAATAGAGCCCACATCCTTGGGCTGTTTACCCAGGAATACCCACGGGAGGAAATTCACCCCTGTGCAAAAGGCTAGTGCAAAGCTGATGCCCCATTTAAGTTCCACACTCCTCAAAATAGGGGTGGAGTGGGACATAAGTGATTCACAGACCTTGCAGCAGGCTCTCTTCACAGGGGTGAATTTCACTCCCGGTAAGTGGTATAAAAGTGGGCGGCCGTTTATTTTACAGCCATTATGCTACTGGCATGGCTTGAGGTCAGAGAAGCTGACACTTCCTGAGCTAAAGGAATGGTGAGTTTCTGGCACTAATTTCATTCATACCTTTGCAATGCTATTCATTTAAAAGTACTCTATGAAAATTATAGCCAATGAGTTTCATGGATGAGGGGGTTAAAGTTAGTCTTCTGTGTCCATATTTAGGCATCTAAATATATTTTTGTCCAGAATTTCAAAAGTGCTGACCACTTCTTCTGCAGGTCTCCTCAGCTAGTAAATTCTCGGCACATTTGGAAATGAAACCAGACTATTAAGGAGTGTAAATATGGATTTAGAAGCCTAACTTCAAGCTCTTATTTTTGACAGTCTTCATCTAGATGCGTGTTTTGTTGTTGTTTTTTCCCCATAGGTCCTGTGCTTTTTAATAGCACCAAGGTTTTCATTTTTTTAAATCTGATCACACTATTAAAGAATTCTGCTCAGATAGGAGAGTTAGGTAGTAGCCATGATTATGCATATTAGGTTTTAGTGATTTCTGATTAAATGGCTGGATTTAGCTAGAGTGAGTAAAATATCATGTTTTCATTGTATTTATGAAACACAAAACATTTGGGATACTCACCTAGTCTTTCCCGGATTTCTACTCTGTCAAAAGTCAAAATATAGGTGACTGAAATGGACTTACCACAAACAATGGCTTAACTTTAAAAATTTATGCTCAGGATAACCTTTCTTAAGAGTCATAATCTGGAATAACCTTAGAAGCTGCACATTATTCTAGGTAAATGGCCATTTTTTAAAAGTGTATAAACTTTTTTCTTCCAAACACGTTACTTGTTTTCCAGCATGGAAACGGGAGTATGTCTATTGACCACAATGGGCTTGGGATCCGATTTTTCAAATTGTTTTTCAGCGTCAATAATGACTCCAGAAAACATTTGCAGCATGCAAAAAATTCAAGATTCTTGAAAATCAAAGAGCTTTGCAAAATTATGGGGAATTTCACACACATAACAGGAAATTTGCTATGGAAAATTGTATGGGCTTGCTTCACTGAGATTCATTCAGACAACGAATTGCCTTCCGATCGGAGAAGGCTCAGGGTTTCCAGTTTCCACTTTGGGTTTGATATTCAAATGAAAGCCAAAACTGAAAGGAAAACGGAAGTGAAATTGTTGAGCTTAGTCTGGTGTCAAGTTGAAAGCAGGAGCAATGATGAATTTACCATGGTTCTGATACAGAACCAGGTTGGTTTGAAAGTAGGACCAACTCATCAGTGTTACAATCTATATTATTACAGCAATGGGGACCTTGCAATCATTAAGACAACTTAGCCTTGCAATGCCCCTGTGAGGCAGAGAGGTATTCTCTACCATGCCAAATGAAGGCACAGGGTTGTTTAAGTGACTTGCCCCAAATCGCCCAGGAAGTCCGTGGCTGAGTCAGGAACTGCAGCCACATCTGCTGAGTTCCAACCTAGCACGGTAGCTACAGCCCCGCATTAGGTAAGTCCTTTTTAGACCCTCCCAACACTAGATTCGTGGCTGCATATTTTCAGATTCACATGACTCTGTGAGAAACGCTAATTAAGACAGACTCTTAAACCATGTTGCCTTTAGTACTACATTATGTAACTCTTTTGCATTACCATTAGAAACAAGCTATTGAAAGCTATATGAGCCAGCGGGGGGAGAAAAATTACACATGCATTTTCTCTTTGACCTCGGTAAATGAAGTATTCCTCAATTCTGGTTACATGAGCATCTTTAAAACTGTTTTCCGTAAGGCCACGAGTCTTCTCTCCAGTAGAGTATTTCCTGTTTGAATACCAACAGCTCCCTCTCTCTGTTTTGGCGTGAGTTAGCAGCAGACGGTATCAGTTACATATAGCAGATTGAGTTATTCTTCTGTTTCCTCTTCAGCAAAATATGTGCCTAGCAGCTATTTATGTTGTTGCTTCTGATATGGATTAACTACTTGATATAGTTCTAGTAATTCCTTTTCTGGGGGGAGGAAGGGGATAAAAGGTGTGATTTGGTTATTATTACAAATTCCAGATTATGAATGGAACAACCATTTAAAAAGGGAAAAGGGGACAGAATCCTTGCATTAGCTAAAGAGACTATTTTCTGTTGAAAGGCAGCTTTGAACACCCTGTGAATTACTGTCACACTGAACATGTCTCTGGGGATTTGAAAGTTTTATATCCTTTTGCAAAGTGCCACTATTGTCTGCATAACAAATGGGAACTGAACTGTTCTGTTAAAAGTAAGTCATGCACACTTAAGAACATAATAGTAGCTTAGCGTTAACAATGCTTCGGCATTCAATTCAGCAAACTGTTATTGTAGTGGAACTGAAGCTAGATCAAGCTGTTTGCTTTGTGATGAACAGCCAGCCTCTTTCCCCCTCCCCCCGCCAAAAAGATCAGGATATTAAAGGCACACTATGAAGATTTCCTAGATACTGACTTTGACACTTGTCCCATAATGGAGGTCTTGATAATGATGCCAGCAATAGCATCACTGCATATAGTGCTTTAGTGGCTTTCAAAGGTCTCGTTTTAATGATGCATTATTTTTCATCTGATCTGTGCTTCGGTGAAAAATACGAAAGGCCCATGGCCAAACTAGTACGTATTTTACTCTGCTCAAAACACTGAATGGATTTTCAGTTAAGCGTACACTGGCATTTTCTCAGGGTAATCTGAGGTTCAAGTAGTCCAGATTCCTCCGTATGAAATATAGGCCTGTGTAGGACAGCTTTCTAAAATCCTGTTCCTAAACACTATGGTTTACCACAGTGTTACTGAAGTATTTGAGTCCATTACTGTAGACCGTAGTATTACTTATTAATGAGTACATTTTAAACATTTTGTAACTGTAATACTCATTATAGTTTATATTCAATAATTGCATATGCTATCATGGATTTGATAACTTCCTGGACAATACAGCAGCCAGAATTAGTTTCTCTAGAACTAATGGATAACGATAGGACCGGAGTCTGATATTATTACTTACATACAATAGAGCTGGGTTGGAAATGGTTTTGTCATCCTGCAAACTTTTGAGATTTTGAAAAATGTCTTCAAATTGGCTCAAAAAGTCAATTTCCAAAATGTTCATTAACTGCAAAGCTGAAAAAAATTGGTCAATCATTTTGTGATGGGTTAGATCATAGAACCCACCTTGGGAGCTGCCACCCGATGTGCCAAGACTACCTCTACCCCTGCTTTCCCTGCCAACTCGGGACCCCAGCACCCTGGCTTGCTGAGCCAGACACTCCGTCTGCTCCAACACAGACCCAGGGTCTGAATTACTTGCCCCAAAGCTGCAGCTAACAGAAGTGTGCTTGTCTTTAGCACTCAGATGCCCAACTCCCAATGGGCTCTAAACCCAAATAAATCCGTTTTACCCTAAAACTTTTACCCTAAAACTTTAAACTCATAAATTGTTCGCACTCTATAACACTGATAGAGAGATATGCACAGCTGTTTGCCCCCCCCTCCAGATATTAATACATACTCTGGGTTAATTAATAAGTGAAAAATGATTTTATTAAATACAGAAAGTAGGGTTTAAGTGGTTCCAAGTAGTAACAGACCGAACAAAGCAAGTCACCAAGCAAAATAAAAGAAAACGTGCAAATCCATGTCTAATCAAACTGAATAAAGACAAGATCCTCACCAGTTTCAGAATGCTCCCTTTTAGCGACTAATCTCATTTTAGCCTGGGTCCAGCAATCACTCACACCCCTTGCAGTCACTGCCCTTTGTTCCAGTTTCTTCCAAGTATCCTGGGGGGGAGGAGAGGCTCTCTCTTTAGCCAGCTGAAGACAAATGGAGGGGTCTCCCAGGGGGTTAAATAGACATTCTCTTGTGGGTGGGGACCCCCTCCTCACTCCTATGCAAAGTCCAGCTCCAAGATGGAGTTTTGGAGTCACATGGACAAGTCACATGTCCATGCATGACTGAGTTCCTTACCAGCCAACCCACATTCCTGGGAAAGCCCAGATGTGGATTGGTGTCTCCAAGTTCATTGTTGGGTTTAGTGTTTCCGGATTGGGCACTTACTGAGAATAGTCTTTTCTCCGAAAGCTGACCAACTGCTTCACTACAGCCTACTTAGAATCAAACAAGTATGCAGCCAATATTCATAACTTTGAATACAAAAATGATACATGCATACAAATAGGATTAATAGACTCAATAGATCATAACCTTTACAGAGATATGTTACATGGCATATGTAGTATAAAACACATTCTAGTTATGTTATATACATATTTCCATAAAGCCTTATGGGAGGTACCGTCACACATTTCAAAAGTTTTTGTTGACTCTGTGGTGGATTTTTTTTTTTTTACTATAATAAGCTGAGTTTAAAAAAAAAGTCATCATTTCAAACCACTAATTTTCATTTCAAAACTGTCAAAACAAAAAGTTGGGACAATTTTGATCTTCTTTTCCCAAAAGTGTTTGAGTTGAAAAAAAAATTGTTCAGGCTGATCTTTCCCTGAAAATAGTTTTGGTTTTGATAAATTGAAATTTTCCAATGAAAAAATGTTTTGTCAAAAAGTCCCCAACCAGCTCTAGTGATAAATGTGTCTTACTCCATGAGTGCTCCCATTGATTTCACTGATGGAGTCAGGTATTCACCTTGAGCACTGAATCTGGCTTTCGGTGTTCTTTCCACCTACTATAGGGTTTGCAAATCACATACGTGTCTGTCCTTTTTAAAAACATATGTGCTAGCTCCAGTCACAAGAAACAAAAGAGATGATAATGCTACAGAGCACAGTAGCAAGAAATAGTCTTCTTATTATGCTAGTCAACACACTGTAGCAGGGATGGACCACGTCTCCACTAAGGTTCCACCCGTTCCCACCAGTAGGGGACACTGTAGAGCATCATGGGAGATGTGGCCTAGATTTTCAAAGCTATTTGGGTGCCTAAACATGAAGGGAAGCGCCCAGTGTTGTGGAGTCCCATCCGTCCCCTACCCCCACCCCCTGAAAAAAAATCACCTAGGCACTTAATTCTCATTGAAATCTATGGAACGTAGGAGTCTAGGCAGTTTCGAAAATCTCATTAGGTACCTGTCTGTATCCCTAGGTGCCTAAATACCTTATAAATCTAGTCCTTGGTCTCACAGAATCAATGGGACTTAGGCTCCTGAATGCCTAAGGCACTTTCAAAATTAGGACTTAGTTGTCTAAGTCACGTACGCCTCACAACGCTGATTAAACAATACTTAAATACTTTTAAAAATCCTGGCCTACAGGCCAAAGTCAGTGACTTACACCTAGTGCAGCCCATTTACTGCTATGGGATTCATGGAATATAAATCAGTGGATCACTTGTGTGGGATTTTCAAAAGACCCAATGGGCCAGATTTTTAAAGCTATTTAGGTGTCTTCATTAGGCACCTACTAATCTTTTAACATCTGGCCCTACATGACTGAGGAACACAAGAGCCATTGACTTTCAAAGGGACTTGTACTCCTGAGGTGCATTTGCAATTCCCATCCTTTAACCCTACGAGTCCAAAATGTTGACCCAAATTCATCAAAACAGATTTTTATTTTATTTTATTGAGTATGGGGATTCGTTTTTTAACTAAGCATACTTGCCTTTTGCAGGGTGCAGGTGCCAACCAGACTAGTTTAAACAATAGGAAGCCAGACAAACAGTACTTTATTAACCACTTTGTGAGGCTAGTCGCTAAACCATTACTTTTCTACCCAGTTGTAAAAAAAAAAAAAAAAACCATAATGTTGCTTTTATGGCTAAATTAGTGGTGAATACTTTTATTGTTTTTCTTTGCAAAATAAAATGTAGATTTTTTTCCTTTCTGCTTCTGTATAAAATAGTGTTGGTAGCTAAAGCGGTTGCATGAGGCTGAATGTATTTTTCAGAGTAAAATGCACAGAGTCCAATTCCAACATGTACTATGGGAGGCAGATACTATGATGATGCAGATTAGATAAATACCTCGCCAGTCAGACAGGGTAGATAGACAGAAGTTGGGTTATGTTCCCTGGGTTGTATTGCCAAGCCCACTCAGTCTACAGTAAATAAGGATTCCCACTGTCCTCAACATGTGCCTTAGCGTCCCATTGAGGAAGTGCTGCTACTGGTGGTGTTCCTGGTATATGCAGGCAAGCCAGGAACAGAGGCTAGGGGTAGGGTGACCAGACAGCAAATGTGAAAAATCGTTTGCCCTCTATAAAACTGATAGAGAGATATGCACAGCTGTTTGCTCCCCAAGTATTAATACTTGATCTGGGTTAAAAGGTAAAAAGTAATTTTATTAAATATAAAAAGTAGGATTTAAGTGGTTCCAAGTAATAACAGACAGAACGAAGTAAATTACCAAGCAAAATAAAATAAAACACGCAAGTCTAAGCCTAATACAGTAGGAAACTACATGCGGGTAAATCTCACCCTCAGAGATGTTCCAATAAGCTTCTTTTACAGACTAGACTTCCTCCTAGTCTGGGTCCAGCAATCACTCACACCCTCGTAGTTACTATCCTTTGTTCCAGTTTCTTTCAGGCATCTGTTTGGGGTGGAGAGACCATCTCTTGAGCCAGCTGAAGACAAAACGGAGGGGTTTCCCAGGGCCTTATATAGGCTTTCTCTTGTGGGTGGAAACCCCTTGTGTTCTTCTATGCAGAATCACAGCTACAAGATGGAGTTTTGGAGTCACCTGGGCAAGTCACATATCCATGCATGACTCAGTTCTTTACAGGCCGAGGACATTGTTTACATGTTAGTTTGAACGTTCCCAGAAAAGCTCAGATGTGGATTGGCGTCTCTCAAGGTCCATTGTTAGCTAAGTACTCCCAATTACTTGAATAACCCCTTCCAACTATGTTGACCAAATCTGACTTATGTGCTTCCTACAGCAAAACACTTTAAATACAAGCATAGAGCCAACGCTCATAATTTCAGATATAAAAATGATACGTGCATACGAATAGGATGAATACATTCAGCAGATCATAACCTTTGCAAAGATATGTTACATGGCCTATCTAGCATAAAACATATTCCAGTTATGTCATGTTTACACTCATAAGCATATTTCTATAAAGCATTATGGGGTGCAACGTCACATGGGATAGATGGGCTTTTCAGAAGTGCTGAGCTTTGGTCTAACTCTTCTCCCACGGTCATCCATAGGACTTTCACCTTTGAATCATAGAATATCAGGGTTGGAGGGGACCTCAGGAGGTCATCTAGTCCAAACCCCTGCTCAAAGCAGGACCAATTCCCAACTAAATCATCCCAGCCAGGGCTTTGTCAAGCCTGATCTTAAAAACCTCTAAGGAAGGAAATTCCACCACCTCCCTAGGTAACCCATTCCAGTGCTTCACCACCCTCCTAGTGAAAAAGTTTTTCCTAATATCCAACCTAAACCTCCCCAACTGCAACTTGAGACCATTACTCCTTGTTCTGTCATCAGGTACCACTGAGAACAGTCTAGATCCATCCTCTTTGGAACCCCCTTTCAGGTAGTTGAAAGCAGCTATCAAATCCCCCCTCATTCTTCTCTTCTGCAGACTAAACAATCCCAGTTCCCTCAGCCTCTCCTCATAACTCATGTGCTCCAGCCCCCTAATCAGTTTTGTTGCCCTCCGCTGGTCTCTTTCCAATTTTTCCACATCCTTCTTGTAGTGTGGGGCCCAAAACTGTACACAGTACTCCAGATGAGGCCTCACCAATGTCGAATAGAGGGGAACGATCACGTCCCTTGATCTGCTGGCAATGCCCCTACTTATACAGCCCAAAATGCCGTTAGCCTTCTTGGCAACAAGAGCACACTGTTGACTCATATACAGCTTCTCATCCACTGTAACCCCTAGGTCCTTTTCTGCAGAACTGCTTCCTAGCCATTCGGTCCCTAGTCTGTAACAGTGCATGGGATTCTTCCGTCCTAAGTGCAGGACTTTGCACTTGTCCTTGTTGAACCTCATCAGGTTCTTTTGGCCCATTCCTCTAATTTGTCTAGGTCCCTCTGTATCCTGTCCCTACCCTCCAGCGTATCTACCACGCCTCCTAGTTTAGTGTCATCTGCAAACTTGCTGAGAGTGCAGTCCACGCCATCCTCCAGATCATTAATGAAGATATTTGATGTAAATGGCAGCAGAGTTATGCCAATGCTGAAAACATTGGACAAATCCCAGCCTGTGTGTATGAAAGACACAAAACTTGCAAAATTAAACACACAGCATCCTTTATATTTGAACAATGTATGCCTCAATTTTGCTCATGAATCCTTGAGAGGCCGTAATTAAGAAATCTTGTTATTTGCTCTGAGCATCTTTTAAACCCTTTTCACTCAGACAATGTGAATAATGATTAAACACAAAAGGTTGGCTCTAAAGAATCTGTTATGGTGACTTGTGACTTCAGTTTACTCCTACACTTTATCTCTCAGATCGACATGATACACCACTAAGTCTCCTTCTGTTATGTCAGTAACAAGCATTAAAAAACTCCCAGGACATTTCTGATGTCAAGAACTATAGTTATGGAACAAGTGCAGCAGCCTCTTTTCTCACTGAAATAGCTCATTGGGTTTTTTGTTATTTCTCCAAAATACACAGAATTATTAGGGCATGTTATGGATCAATAACTTTCCGAATTCCATTTTTGAAAGAAACCAATAGTTAATGAAGAGAAGGGGTATGAACTGAAACTCAGTAATGACCTTTCGAGATCCCTTCCAGTTCTATGAGATAGGTATATCTCCATATATATAATTCCTCTGCCCCATTAACTAGGTAAAAATTGTTAAATTATAATACAAATTTGTGATCATATTAACGGCAACATATAGAAATTATTTCATTTTTTGTTACTTTTCGCATATATTTTGTCTTTCTGCCAACCAACATGCTTTATATAGGGTATGGATTTGCACCTACCTATATTAAGAAAGAGGCCTCATTCTGTAACTACTTAAGTCTGCAAACCAACTTCAAAGAAAGCCCAAGGAGAAATGACTTGGGATAATCTCACTGGGAAGTGATGCAGTCTTGCACATCATGGTTATACCAAGATCGGTGTTTGTGAGGAATAGCCAAGAAAGTTGGAGTGCTCTGGTTAATTCCACAGCTCTGCCCACACAACTCCCTGGCAGGAGAGTGATTGATAACCATGCTCAATCAATGAAACACAAGATGGAAGCATTATTTAAGCAGACTAATTCTCATTGGCTGATCAATGATTCTGAGGGCAAGATGTGGCTGCCTAGCGTCTTCTGAATGCCGATTAACCTTACAATGTTTGCACCATGTCTCCTTTTGGTTACATTCTTACAAGAGGTATCACATCCAACACTTCCCCTGTTGGGTTCTAGCCAGCTGCTGTGTTCAAATCTTTCATGCTGTAGGACTTCTCCTGGTTGAAGATGTCTCCAAATTCATTGACCCTGCTCAGTTCAGGGTTGATAATGATGAAGACATCAATCAGCCCAGCACAGATTACTAGTTTGGCTTGGAGTCCAAGATGGATTTCCCAAAAGATGGGATGTCTTTCAGGGGAGGCATTCAGGAGATGGAATGGAGGGAGAGATACTAATAGTCTATACATATCATTATCTTGGTTTAGGCTGGGAGTTTCAAAGAGACCTAAGGGAGTTAGGTACCTACCCAACTAATTGAAAGTCCAACAATCTTAGGTCTATTTTTGAAAATTCCATCCTTAGTTAGAATTGAGGGATTTTTTATGTTTTTAAATTAACTTTATTATTAGAAAGAAAAAAAACAAGATATTCAAATATCAACAGAAACCTACAGTTCCTATTTTTTCACAACAGGTGTGCTTATTCTGAGACCCTCCCAGAAACAGAATAAGGAAAATAAACATTTATAAATCAAAGGGCTCCTCCTAGAAGTTGGCTGCTGACCTTTTTCAGCCAGCCAATTCAGAGTTAAAACAGACTGCAGCAAACATTAGTTCTAGTCTGCATGAGGCTGTCATGCAAATGGCTGATCTAATATCTTTTCCTGGTATAATCACTACTTAATGATTCTAGAATCATATCAATTGAAGTTGCAAAAGCCCGATCACTAGGTCATTAGGGTCTGTTCTCAGCCAGTGCTGAGTCCATTATCTGAGTCCAATGGATTATCCATTAATTCAACAATTGGTTTATATCACTTCCTACAAAACCAGTTATTTGTGTGTGTGTGTGTGTGTGTGTGTGTGTGTGTTTTGGGGGAGGGGATCAGAGAGGGGTTTGCTCTGAAATCCCAGTTTAAACAGCTGACCTCTCATTTTCTTCTAGAATGCAAAGTAAACATCATGGAGCTGTAGATGGCTATATGTAAATGACCTTCAAAGGACAGCTGAAGCCCTCAGAAATGGAAATCTTGACATAAGGCAAGTGATTTCACTTTGCGGGGAGTGATTCAGTTCATTCATCTGTAGAAAAGCCTGTATTGCCTTTAGGATTAACCGTAATCAAGATAGTCACTTACTGTGTATTGACAATTCAGCTTCTGCCCCTCTGCAAAAGGTGATTCACTAACCATCTGATAGTACTCAATTTTCTCAGGAGCTGTTGCCCTTTTGGTTGCAAGTATTTCTCTTGGGCTTTTCCCCTTCATTTTTTGCATGGTTTAATTTTGCATGGGATCACCGGCAGAAAGTGGAGTTCTCACCCAGCTCAGAGGTAGGGAGGTAGCGTTGGCATACGAGGTAAAATCAAGCGTCCATTCTAATACAATATTCGATTTCCGACTGTGGCTAGTACCTGTGATATAACCTGGCTCCAGGGAACGTTTTCAACTAACCCTCTAGAGTTAGAGATTGGCGTATGCTCCAAAACTTGAGAATTAATATCCTTCCCAAAGCTGCTTTCTTAGCATCTATTATAACAACTGTGGGTATTCTTTTTATCCATATAAATGTCCAATCCTTTTTTAACCCTGCCATTCCCCTAGCCTCCACAGTCCAATTGTGCAGAATATAGATACAAATTGACTTTTTTTTTTACTTTGCTTTTATTGGTAACTCAAATACCAACAGCAGACCATAACTTCTGTGGCATCTTTACCCACATGCCCAGGCCCCAGAGCCGGCCAGAGGTCAATCTGGCCACAATGTAAGGCTCAAAACTGTTCTAACTTGTGCCAGTGGCAACAGGCCTTTAGAGAATGCTCTGGTTGTCTAGAATTGCTATAGCCCAGGGCTTTCTGGTCACACCTCCTCTTTATTACCAGGGCCCCATTGTGTTAAATGCTGTGCAACCACACAGTGGAGACAGTCCCATCTCTGAAGCACATCCAGTCTAAACAGACTAGTCAAAGTGTTTGCAGAGAGGAGGGAACAGAGGCACTGGGTGGGGTGGCAACTTCCCTAATGTCACACAGCAGTTTGTTCGAAGAGTCAGAAATAGAACCCAGAAATCCTGAGTCCCAGTTCAGTGCTCTATCCACTGGGCCTTCTCTCTTGAGCATGCCCTGGACTGGAAAGGTAGGTGGTAAGAAGTGGCTCACAGATGCAGCCCTGAAGTACTCTGAGGTGTTTGCTATCATTGCCTCTTGTAGAGCTCTAGGTCAGAGTCTGGTGGGGAAGGAGGGCTCACACTCCCCTACCATCTACCCTCTCATGAAGGGGGCACAAACACTTTCTTGCATACCCCATGGAGATAAGGGAGAATAGTGACATTGTAAGCCCTGAGGCAAGGCCAGGCAACCCACAGGGGCGTAGAGGTGGGTAGAAAACCCTTTCTTTTGTGGGGACATTGGACTGTATGTATTTTGTTGGACTCTGTTAGCCCATAAGAAGGCGGACTTGATTAATCTGGTTGGAGGGTCGAGTTGCTGCCTACTTACAAGGGGACCACCACAGCGGCAGAGCGGTTGCTGGATAGGGACAGAGGGAGGGAGCTGGGACCCGGTTGCCTGCCACTAAGTGGCACCAGCATCATCACAAACAGGAAAACAAACTCCCACCCAGCTCTAGCTGGAGCAGTCTGGGAGTAGCGTGAGAAACACTCTTCCCCCACTTGGAAAGGGACAGATTGCTGGAACTGGAAGATCTGGAAAGGGACTCTTGAAACCCCTGCCCATACAAGAATCCCACCCACCCACTGTGTAGTATGGCAAGTGGAAATGGACAAAGAGGGCCAGGCTTCAGGAGGCACCTCAGTAAGTGTGACAGCAGCTGTACAAGCTGAAGGCCTGCCTGCTTCTGAGCAAGCCCTGGCCCCTCAGCGTGCTCAGCAAAGATCTCCTTCCTATAACCTTGCCTGCCGTATCACTTACTGCTGTCAAAACCTCCCGGAGAACAAGAGAGGGTGGGAGAAAACTGCAGGGATGCCCAGTGGGCTGGTTGCTGAATCCAGGTCTGATGGCTGCACCCTGCTCCTCTTGCTGTTCCTTGAGCGTCAGCCACACCTTGCCTACACTCCCCTCTTTGCAATCCTTGATCTGTCGCTGGGAGGGAAGGACAAGGAGTTGGAGCCTTAGACTGTGCAGTCCTCACACCCAGGATGTCTCTCTGCTGGCCAGGGTGGCTGAATTATTTGCCAAGAAAGCAGCCGTAGGGTCAGGTCCACGGTCCTTAAGTCCTGAAAAAGGTAAAATTTGTCACTAGAGTGTAAATCGCTCCCACTTGCTTGGCCCTGAGCTTTCCAGACCCTGATCATTTCATTGTTCCAGCTGAATAGGAATTTTACTTTATTAAACGCAGGCGCGCCGGTCTGATGCCAGCAGTCTTTTTATCCTGCCCTAGCATTTTCCGCCAGACCCGTAATGAACGATAAATCTCCGAGTGTTGCAAATGGTGCAGCTGTCTCTTTTGCCTTTATTTAAAAAAAAGTGGTGTTTGATCTCATTTTTGTAGCATCTGTGTTTGTGATTCTTAAAATCCACTGTGATGTGTTTCATAGTATGAGCCCACTTAGAGAGCTACAGAGCTCTAAAAAAATGCAATTTCCCCATTTTGTCCCTCTCTCTGCTGCTTAAATTCAGTGAACAGTTTCACCCAGAACTCATGCAGATGGGTTTGTCATTTACCCCCATCCATTCTTAGGAACATTTGTTTATTTGTTGCAATATTCCACTTGTTGTCATGCTCCAATTTAATGTTAAAGATGTGAGCAAAGATCTTTGGGGAGGCATGCTCTCAACACACCCACATTGAATGGACAAGGCAGATCTTCAAAGTGGGGACCCACAGAAGCAAAACCTTAGCAGGTATAAATTATCGGAGCTCCATACATTACACCAGCTGCGGATTTGCACCGCCAGTGTTTTGACGCATTTATACATTGCAGTCATATGCATAGAATGATTCTCAAATAATTCATTCATCAGAAACTGAGGGAGACCATCAGGTCATGAATAACAGACATACCCCCATCTTTTTAGCTTCCGAATACTTATTTTTTCCTTTCATTGTTGTTACATGAAATGCTCTTGTGAAAGATAGCTTCAAGGTGGAAAATGAATCAAACTGTCATATTACATCTGATAGGCGGTTTAATTAGCATTGTGTTATTAGGAGAGATGTTAAATAACTAATGCTTCATCCTTTTCAAAAAGAACTGTTACCAGACTGGGTATGCTCTCTTGCTTTTGTTTAATATTTTACAAAATCTTATAATAGGATGATTCTCATGATCAGACTTTTCTTGATGGTTTCTGACTAGGAACAGTGTGTGTGTGTGTGTGTGTGTGTGTGTGTGTGTGTGTGTGTGCGCGTGCGCGTGTAGGGATTAGGTAGATTTCCAGCTGATTCCAAATTTAATAAACACATTAGTGATTTACCTACGTGTCACTGATTTACTCTGACTGCTGATTACCTGTTCAAATTACCAGAGGAAAGTCATCTTAAGTGGTCTTGAGGCCCAAACTCCGTCAGTATCTTGAATGGTTCCAATCTTCAGAGCCAGAGTCTCATCCCCAGATTGCTGATGATTTCTAATTCTCAGCCACCTGCTTTCCAGACAAACACACCCACCATGTTTAGTTCTGCTCTCCTAGTTCCTAAATCCCGGCCCTTTTCATTAGTGAGGCTTTTAGAAATCTGAAGTAGGTGAAGTTCCCTCTTCCACAATTTGCATTCAAATGGTAAAAATGACCTCAAAGGGGCACAGTTATTCCACCTTTGAAATCATTACTGCTTATTTTTTCCATTGCTGCCTGCACTCAACAGTAACATTAGTTACTGATGAACATGAATTACTGATGTGGTACTTAGAGGTGAAAAGTAAAGACCTCATCAAATTCTGAATATTTGCATATACATTGAAGATAATTAAGTATCTGAGAGGCAATGTTTTTCCCCTCCGCTATTGGGACATTCATGGATTAATCTTTGTTTAAAACCGGCCAGTCCTATACAGTATATCATTGGGTTTCATTAACCCTCATTTGCAAAGCTACTTGGGTTCCTCTATGTTTGCATTGGCAAGCACCATGAAAGTCATTACAGAACTCTTTGTCAGAAATTAACCCCCATAGATGGAGTCTATTAAAATAAATCAGAATTTCCCCTGTAGAATTCACTTTAAAGACTTGGGAAGGCCACGCTTTTTGTGTCACGTTGGAGTTCTCTGTTGAATCAGTATGAATCCACCAAGGGTCAAATCCAGCAAAGCATGTAAGCATATGCTTAACTTTAAGCCTGTGAATAGTTCCATTGACTTCAATGGAACTACTCATGAGCTTAAATGCTTGGCTGAACAGGGATGGATTTAAGCATATGCTTAAAGATAAGCATAGGCTCAGGTGCTTGTTGAATTAGGGTTTAAGAAAGACAAAAGAGGCAAGGCAGAGATAGAAAAAAAATGTAAAGAAGCACCTCTTTTTCTTATATATATGATGTGCTTAAAGCAGGAAATATGCTTTTTGGCTCTACTTAATGGCTATCCTGCTTTTCAACTGCCTTTTTATTTGGTGTAAGATAAAACCACAAAAGAAAACTGATTGTTCCGGATAAATTCAAATACCTAAATAGATGTTCAGCCCAATTCCATTTGAAAACAGAGTTCAATCGTACAGTATCCTTGAAATAAATAGTTCTGCAAGTAGCTATGTTTACCAAGAACCTGATTTTAGTGTCACCTGCATAACCAATGCACAAATGCTTCAATCAAGGCAGATTTTCTGAAGAGTTTTAAATTGCCTATTCTACAATTTCACACATTTGCCTGCAATTTAATGTTTTAGTTACTGGAGTGTCATCAGAATTAACATGCTCATGCGGAATAAGGGAAAAAATATAATTCAAGAATAAAAATCCTTTGATTTTTTTTTTCCACAGGCTTTTAGGACAAAAGCATCTCTGAAATATACATGTGTAGATTTATCTCTGAATCACTCTCTGTTAAAGGTATTTATTTCAGTCTTGGTACAGTCAAAGTAAATGTGTCATCACAGTCTTTAAAATAGAATGATCAATTAACCCACGGGTTTTAGTTACAAAAAATGTCAAAGTACTTTTTTTAAACTTTTCTTTATTATACAGATTATTTTTTATACTCATTACAGGCAATTAAAAGGTGATGGGTACAGGTGGTTGAAAAATCCAATTTTAATATCCTAAAAAAGTTTGAACAAAACAATATTAAACAATTATTTTGGAAATGAATTTTTCATGTTGTTTTTTGTTTTTCATTAAAAATCAACAATTATTTCTAAAGAGCGTTGTTTTTACAAAACATTGCAATGACGCTGCATTTTACAAGAACAATAAAAACGTGGTAACAATATTTCAATCAGCTTTATCGATGGAGTTCAATATCTTATGGACTGTGTGTTTGTTTTTTGCCTGCTTTGCCCAGGGCAGATCAGAAGTACAGAATTTTATACGCTCTTTACAATTGACGACACAAATGGCAAAGAAAGCAATGGAGAATCGGTCTCTTTGCTTTCCAAATCTGACTAATAAATCAGCATATTCACCTGTACTGTGAATGAAAGCAATATTCACTGAAGTTAAGAAAGTAAAATCCTAACGACACTTGCATGTTTCACAGAAAGAAAACAAGTAAAACAGCAATCAGAATGTGGGATGTAGTGTCTTCTTGCCCTAGAAATCCTACTGACTCCAATTCATGGTACTTTACTATGTGATTAGATCCATTGACTTCAATGGTAGTATTCACATACTGAAGTGTCTTGTTGAAATAGGACCTCAAAACTGGTTTTCCTAACAAAACAGCAAGTGAAGAACTCAATCGACCTTTTTTTGTTGTCAAAACATTAATCAAATCAGACTCATAGTTTCTTTCACACTTCAGGTGCCGAAGACTGGGAGAATTTTTTAAAAAGATATTTTCCTTCCTTTTTCTTGATCACACTGCCCGGTTGCAAAGTCATGACCATTTGTTCTTAATGAGAAGTAGACTTACTTTTAAATCACAGGGAGCAACAGGGGTTTAGCAATTCTCTGCTGTTGTTAATCACAGGCAGGATGTTTGCCTGTGCCCGAGATCTGCCTGAAATGGTTATAGATGAGTCACTCATGAGTCTCCCCAGAACATAAAATGAAAACAACAAGCAAAGAAGCTGGAAGGTTAAGTGCATGCACACCCTTTCCTTGATAGGGCTGTGATATAACTCAGATGAAAATTGTGGGTCAGATTTTCATACGCCTCTAACAGAGTATGGCGTCCAACTCTGGTCTGGTTGATTTCCCGGAGGCTGTAAGTAAGGGCCTATACATTTTCTTCCTAACCCCATGCAGTTAGAGGTTGGCTTATGTCATGAGAGCTTATACCCCTTGTTCATTTTTTATATTGTGTTTTAAAATATCTTATACCACCTTTATAGCTGAAGCACAAGCTCCTGGGGTTGTAGAGAGAGGGGAATTAACCCAACAATTACAGCATCTGGAGGAATAAAGATGTGAAGTATCTGAACAGGTGGTTTCTCACTGGCCATTGGCGCCAGTTACGTAAACTGTCATTTATGGGGTATAGGTGAACAGTGCATTACTTTATGAATGCAAAACTAGAGCTCATTCCCAGAGGCAGTCAGGAAACCAGTGAAGACTGGTCTCGTTGGTCACAGACTAGCAGAAGCAGAGAAAGTGCAGTGGGCTATTTCTATAGGTAATATAGCTATACCCCAGCTGCAATTTTTGTATGGGCCAATATTTGTCAGAGGCAGGCCTTTGGTTACAGGAAACCAGGTCTTGATTAATGCTAGTGATGGAAAACTCCACTGTCAAAACATCCATCCTGGCGTGTCTTCATCTGTTTCTTGCTCAAGAAACTCCAGAGGAGAGAATTCCCAGTTAACGGTACAATAGATCTATCTGTCCGTGTTGGTATGTGGAATGAGTGATGTTCCACTGTGATCTCTGATATGAGCCACAGCTGTGCACTGGGAGGAGAATTTCTAGTCCAGAATCAGCTGGTGATTGGTTAGGGGGAATTGATCACTGATGTGAAATGATTGTCATGTCTCATTAGAAAGTGACTTAGTGCATCCCTTCTCCCTGCTGTGACTGAGAGTGTGGGCGAGAGCCATGGAGGGACCTGAATGTGCTTTTATCTGGTTCAAAGGCTCGCCGAGTGATAAAGCCCACTGCACATCTGTGATCGACTCAGACAGCAGAACAAATGCAATGATTCTGAGGATGCATATCCCATCAAACACCGAACATCTCCCTTTCCTGTACACCTGCATCAAACAGTACAAGAATACAGTCAGGGCGTGGCAAGCTGGTCCTTCCAGAATCTGTGGGCATCCTCAGTTATTTTAGTCCTAAAGAAATACAAAAGTTGTAAGTTGTGTGTGGATTTTAGAGCGCTAACAGAGACATGCAGCAAATTCCATGCATATCTGGGGAGTACTTAGAACTTCCTTACCCTTTATATAGATAGCAGGTATTGGAGGGTATAGCTGCGGAAAGAAAGCTGCCTTTTCCATTCTGCTGCATTGTTGTGAAGTCACAGTTATGTGCTTGGGGATCCCTAGTACTCCTGCTACCTGTGTGAGATTAATGGCAAAGGGTGGGATTTTCAAAATGAGTGAAATGTGCTCCCAAGTGATTTAGGAGCACATGGGAAATCAGAAGCAGATGGTAACCTAACTTCCTTAGGCGTTTGTGTAAATCAAACCCTAAAGATGACGTCTCACTCATAGACTCTGGATGATTTATGCATATATAGAAGTTGTCATCCTGCCACATGGCTGGCTAAATGGAGTAGTAACTAAGAATTCTCTTCCTCCCCATGACACTTTAAATACCCAGTGTGGTATAAGTCCTTAAAATATCCTTTGGTTTGAGGTATATTTGTGGTATCACATCATTTTCCTCTTGTATTATTGTAGGAAATTATCACTGCTTTTGGTAATATATATTAAATTATATAATATAAACAGAAAATAACTGAGACGCTTTACAAGATTAGCCACCCCAGAATATTTTATATTTTTGAAACGCTGTCCAGGTCTATGATAATTTTGGCTGGGTAGCCCTTTGATGTAGATGCAGAACTGGTCTGTAGGTAGAACTGCTCAGGAAACAGATTTTTCCATCCTGTGAAAAACATTCAAAATTTTGAATTGTTTTTGTACCAAATCAGGACAAAGTTCAAAACTTGGACATTTTTTCACAAAATGAAAAAACAATGCTAAAAAAAGCTTCAGGTCAATTGAAACATTTCATTTTGATATCTCAAAAGTGTTTTATTTTGGTTTTGACCATTATTTATTGATTTTATATACAATAAAGTAAATTTTTAAATGAAAAGTCATTTCCAAATGAAAAACTACAAGTTTTCATTCCAAAATTGTAAAAAAAAAAAAAAAGACATTTTCAAAACCTTTCCCCCCAATGTTTTTAAATGAAATTTCGTCAAAATCAATACAATTTTATGAACATTTTGTTTTCCTTCAAACAGCATTTTCCAACAGAGAACTGTTTCATCTAAAATTTTCCAACCAGCTCTAACTGTAGATCTTTATATGACTCCTCTCACCATAGTATTTGAGCACCTTGCAATCTTTAACGTGTTTGCTCTCTCAGCTCCCTTGTGAGGTAGGGGAATGCTAGCATCCCCATTGTTCACATGGGGAAATGAGGCACAGAGGGTACATCTACACTGGAGGGGGGAAAACCCATTATCAGCGAGCCTGAGCACAGACTCTGAACAGTGTAGCAGGGTAGATGGATTCAGTCTGAGGCTCTGAGACCCTCCCTCTTCGCCAGCTTTCAGAACTCAGGTTCCAACCCAAGCGAGAATGTCGACACTGCTATTTGCAAATCCATAGTGTAAGCACCATGATCCTAAGGCACCGGATCTGGTCTCTCCCTCATTGCCACAGGGCTTTTTAGGGGGTGTTGTTTGGTATAGGAGAGTATGGGTGATGGCCAGATAGCAACCCTCCCTTGAGTTAAAGTTTAATAAAAGTTGTGGCCTGCCACTTAGTTCCATGCATGTGCCTGTCCTCATTTTGCCACAGTGTCTACATCAAAAGCATTCTGGAGGGGAAAGGGAAGAGTCTGTAGCTATCCCATGTAACTTGGCTGCTCACTTTCTGGGAATGAGCTGGACAGCTTCAAACCAAGCTTGTCATTTCAGAACCTTTACTTTTTTTTTTCTTTTTATATTTCTACAAACCATCCACTTATAAATACATCCCATTTATTTACAATCCCACAAATCAAGATGCAAATCTAAGAAGACGCAGCACTGAGCGATAAGACATGTGCCTCTTCTCTGTTCATCTTAAAGTCTGAGAGTTCAGCTTTCTGTTCTCTCTCATGAAGATTTATCAGCAGCAAGTGGCTTTAAGCCCGGGGTCTTCTAACTCCATATATACAAAGAAGCTTATTTTGTTCCCCCCCCCCCAATTTGAAAAACTTCTAAATAAAATAGCAATTTCTCATTTTGGAAACTATTTCGTGAGATGAGAGCAATACTAATTATATCAATAGAGTGCACTGCTCCCTCCCCCCCATTTGTCCTGTGTGTCAGTAAGCACAACATTTGACATAATTTATTTTGTTCCGCTTTTCATCTCTAGTACTAACACCTTTTGATAATAATCAGAATTTCATTGGAAACAGGATCAGAATTCTGTTGCCATAAATATCCCATAACTTAAAAAAAAAGACTAATGCACAAAGAAGAGGATAAAACATGTGTGTAATTTCAAGTCCTGTTTAAGCCATTGTTAATTGACATGTTATTCTGTCTATAGGTGGTACTTACATGGCCATCCCGATACTTCTCTGAGATTGGGCAGGACTATTATCCATGACTTCCAGAAGGCACAAAGAGGCTAAGCGCCATGCCCAAGGACACACAGGAAGTCTATGGTGGAGCAGGTTCAAGGTCAATTATTGATATCATTTGCTCATCTGGAATCTTTAGGTTACCTTGGCATTCTTCCATGGTACTCTAGGGCCAGTTGTACGCACATTGAAGTCAACAGTAGAAGGATCAGGCCATGAATAGCTGTTCATTTGAAATGTAATCAACTGTGTGTCAGCTGAAGTCAAAGAGTACTATCATCAGCTGGTGTAAATTAGTGGGGATCCATTGACTTCAAGGGATCTATGCAATGAACAGCAGCTGAGGATCTGGCATGAGATTTTAAAACTGGAGTGGCAAACATTATTAATCTAAGTCAATATTTAGTGTAAGTAAGTGGCCTGTTTTGTCAGAGGTGCTGAACGCTAACAGCTCCCCTGGTGGTCAAATCCTGCCTCAGCCTCCACAAATATGGAGGGCCTATGTGCAGCAGGACTGGGCTGGATTCTGAGAGCTCATGCAGGAAGTGTGTTCCTCCAGCACACAGCAGACCCTAGCTGTGGGCAAACTGGGAATGGGAGGCAGGATGGGACCTCTGACCATTTGCCTCACTCATGGGTGGGGATGATTGCAAGCAGAAACGAGAGCTGGGTGTATTATTTTTGCCAAAAAATGAAGATTTAGTTCGACCAAAACCTTTCACAAATTTGTACAGAATTTGCCCAGTTCTCATGGTTTAAAACAAAACAACACCAACATGTTTCATTTTGACATTTTTGAAAGGAAATGTTTCAACGTTTTGCTTCAAAATGTATTTAATGTTATTTAAATACAAATATTTAAAATATAAAGCTCAAAAATGAACCAAAATATTTAATTCAACCCCATTTTTTTTTTGCCTTTTCAGTTCTCTGATTTTTTTTTTCTTTTGCAATGGCCAGTGACCAAAAATTCAGGTATTCGCACAGCTCTGGGAGCAGCAAGGCTACTCCAAGCAGGGGTAGCTACGATGGTATACGAAAGTATTCTTTACTCACTAGACCCAGAACAAAGTGCATAGCCTGTGCACCTAGGAAAGGAGTCATGCCTTAGGACTTGTCTACACTTGAAACACTGCATCTGAGCCACTGTAGAGCTTCAGTGTAACCATTACCTAGGCTGATGGGCGGGGTTCTCCCATTGACGTAGGCAGTCCACCTCTCTGAGAGGTGGTAGCTAGCTCAACAGAAGAATTCATCTGTTGACTTACCGCTGTCTAAATGGGGACTTAATTCAGCTTAACTATATTGCTCGGGGTGTGGATTTTTCAGACTCCTGGACAACGTACCTGGGTTGATTTAACTTTTTAGTATAGATCTGGACATGGTCTGAACTGAGCACTTACTAACTGCATTTTTTTCTCCTTTTATTCACTCCTCTTTACAGCTGAGAAACACCGATGAATTAATTGGCTCCTCACTGAGCAAAGAGAATCATTCAGCTGCTTCAAACAGGAGCATCTGTCTAGTGGGGCTGTTACAGTTGCTCAAAAGGCTACAAGTGTTCCTAATGGTCATTTAAATAATAAATGCCACCACACTTATCATGGGTATTTCAGTCATTCCTTTTCCGCTCCCTTACTAGTTCTATGCCATTAATATTTATTGAGGAAAATCATGCCAAGTTAGTGGCCTGCATTTCTTTTCAAGGTCACCAAATATAAATATTTTATTTCTCTAATTTGGTAAAATGGTGTTGTATGCTGTGCTGCAAACATGGCAGGGTTCTGAATTAGTTTCTGATGCAAAAGTTTCTTTGGTAAATGTCCCCGGGTGCCAGTAATTGATCATTACAAGTCCAATATTGCCTATCCAAGCAAGCAATGAGAATAAATAAATACTATATAAACCCTTCACCGAAAAGGCAATAATATTTACTATCAGGTATAGCGAAAACGTCAGGGCTTCCATGTTTGATGCTGTGAGCACAGTTGTGGTCATTAACAAGAGCTTCATCTGGAGATGTGTGTGTATATGTGCACACAGGAGAAGGTATAGGAGATTGTCAAAAGCTCCAGTGGAACTTCTGCTCCTAAATCCCTTGAACGCTGTTGAAAATCTCCCCCATGCGGTAGCAAGCATGGCAGCTGGAAGCATGGTACTTGTGGCGTCCAGAAGCAGATGTAATGTCCCCAGGCACACTGGGGCAGACAACTCTCCAGTGACCTTTGGAACTCCTTTGCAAGTCAGTGTAGATGAGGATGGGGACAGGCCATGCCCCTTTCTCCCCCTTTGAAATTCTGAGCAGCACCAGCCATGCGAGTAGCTGACGGCTCCTTTTTTGCTTAGCAAGCAGGGGCAGTCGTAGTATATCTTTCCTCTGCACAGGTGAACTCCAGCGGGTGGGGCTCCAGGTTACTTCTCCTTCCCCCTCCTTCCCCCCGTCCATGATGATCAGGCCAGTAGTGAATACATCGTTGGGATAAAGCACAGAATGTTTGCAGCATTCCCCTGTCTAGCAACTGTGGTTTTACTTTATGCCACAGAGAAAGTTACCTGAGGTCTATACAACTTCTACACAAGTCTGGGTGCTGCACTGTTTGCTTTTCTGTCAGGTTTGAAGATGATACTTTTTATGGTAATTTTTTTTCCAAATAAATACCCTTTTCTTCTTTCTGTTTACCAATAAATAAATAAATAAAAGACACTGCGTATTGGAAATGCTGGCTGCAAGAAAGCAATTTTTTGCTTCAGAAAAAAAAGCCAATAGCTTGTGTTTACCTAAACAAGAGGCCCATTATTTCTGAGGCTAGAGTAGCCAAGAACCAAGGAAAACAAATGAGATGGCATTTAAATGAATTGAAAATTGTTCCTGTGGTTTTTTGTTTGCTTTTAATGCTGTTGTTGCCGTTTGCTGCCACCAAAGGTTAAAATTAAAAATGAAGGAAAGAAACTTAGCGCTGTTGTCTCGAAAAGCCACAGACAAAGTCCATGCTCTATAAAGAAGGCATTGAATAATTATTGTTGCTGTTATGTTTCAAATAACCCAGACTCATCCTCTAAGGGGAGATATTTGAGGAGAATTGGCTATAGAAGTGGAGAAAACACTTTTCCTTTGATGTTGTGACCCTGAGCCTTGAATTCATTGCAGGGGTAACTGAATACAATTCTTTGGCCTGTGTTATGCGGGAGGTCAAACGAGATGATCACAATGGTCCCTTCTGGGCTTAGAATCTATGGGCCTAATTCATCACTGGAATTAGTGGCATAAAACTGGAGTAATCTAGTGGTGATTCACAGCCATTTCATTACGAACTGGCAAACTCCTTGCAGGTCTCAGTAGAGAGGCCAAGGACAGAACTGGCCTAGAGAATAAATTACCCTGATTTTGTCCTTAAGTTTAGCTTTCTCTGCAGGGAGAAGCAAGACTACTTTGCTAACTCATGTTGGAAACCAGATCAGATGAGGCTCATTAGCTCAAATCCAGGCTAGACAAGAATCTGTGTGCCCCTCTGAGGAGGAGGAGGGAACGGGAGGAGAGGAATAAGGGTTTTGCAGAACAAGCTATGTTTCTGCTAACTCTGAGCCAGAGGTTCACCTTTTCTTATTTTTGTTAACAATAAGGCAAAATCCAGGAAGGAGGGTAAGGAATGACGAATGACACCAAAGGTTAGAGCATTCTCCAGGCCAGCTCAGCCTTTGTTCTCTGTACTGAGACTGCCACTATGAGTGACAGTTAGTGCCCAATAAGATGGTGGATTTCTGGTTACAGATACCTGTCCAGGTTAAACAACTGATTCCAATAAAACAGGGGCTGCAAATTCCCTTACCTTGTGCCCATCCATGCCACTACGTAATTAATGACAACATGTAGACAGTAGTAGCCAACATGTAGTGTGAGAATCACAAATCCAATCGATGAATACATTATTATTTATGCTATGGTGTTGCCTAGGAATGCCAGTCAAAGATCAGACATGTAACAGAGAAGCCAGTCATTGACCTGAAGAACTTACAATCTAAATGAGAGAAAGGATGCAACAGGAGGACACAACCGACAAATAGGAGGAGGAAAGAGAGGAAATGGGCGGGATCAAAATGATGAGATTTGAGTCGAAAAAGCAGAAGTTGCAGGTTATAACTTGCCGAAGTAGTGCATTATGGGTGTGATATGTGGACATCGTGGCAGAAATAGGTTTGGGCAGGGATTTAAATGCAGCTTTATCAGGGCCGGCTCCAGGCACCAGCTTCTCAAGCAGGTGCTTGGGGCGGCCGCTCCGGAGAGGGGCGGCACGTCCAGGTATTCAGCAGCAATTTGGCGGACGGTCCCTCCTCTGCCTGGGAGCGAAGGATCTCCTGCCGAATTGCCGCCACAGATCGCGATCGCGGCTTTTTTTGTTTTGTTTTGCTTTGTTTTGTTTTGGCTGCTTAGGGCGGCCAAAACCATGGAGCCGGCCCTGAGCTTTATGAATATGAATGTGTTTCTCATGTATGGGAGACCAACTGGGAGAAAGTGAGGAAGAAGCAAACAGGCAGGTGATCATGGATGACACCACAGGCAGAGTGCAGGTCGGGGGATAGCTTGATCAGCTAGCAGATCTGGCAGCAGGGTGGGGCAAAAGGATGAATGGCCATAAAGGCAAACCCAAAGAGTATGTGTTGGTATGGAAGAGGATGGAGAGCCAATGGATGGATGTGAAGAACAGGATGATGTGGTGACAGCAATGAGCCAAATCGATGGCCCTATGCAGAAGCTTGCTGAGTGGATTGGAGACGGGTAGTGTGGCTGGAACCAAGGCAAGAGAGGAGTTGATTATAGTAGTCCAGATGTGAGGGGATGAGAATATGAACAAAACCTTAAGCAGTCTGGAGAAAGAAAGGATACAGAATCTTAGAAAGCTGGCTGGCTGAATACATGTTAAAAACCTGAATACATATTTGACACAAATATGGGAGTTGTGGTGGGTCACAACATGAGTCGGCAATGCGATGCTGTTGCAAAAACAAAAAAAAGCAAATGCAATTTCAGTTTGCTTTAAGATAGGCACAGCATGCAAGTCATGGGAGGTGATAGGACTGCTCCACTCAGCGGTGGTTAGGCCTCAGCTGGAGGACTGTGTCCAATTTTGGTCACATATAGAAAGGATGTAGAGAAACTGGAAAGGATCCAGAGGCGAGCGGCAAAGATGATCAGAGGGATAGAATGCAGCCAGATGAGCAAAGGCTGAAGGAATGGGGTATGCTTAGTTTGGAAAAGAGGAGATTAAGGGGGGATATGATAGCTGTCTACAAATATTTGAGAGGCTGCCATAAAACAGATGGAGAAAACTTGCTCTCTCTTGCCACAGAGGGCAGGGCAAGTGGCAATGGGTTCAAACTACAGCAGAGCAGATTTAGATTAAATCTCAGAAAAACTTCCTCACTGTAGAACAGTAGGACAATGGAACAGACGCCTCGGGGGGGTTGTGGAAGCTCCTTCACTGGAGGTTTTCAAAAGGAGGCTAGATAGCCCTTGTCCCAGATAGTGTAGACTCATCAAATCCTTCATCTTGGCAAAGGTGAGACTATATGAACCTTGTGGTCCCTTCCAACCCTATGATTCTATGATACTCTTAGCAATAAATTATCCTTGTCCCATCTTCAACAACAATGGCAACTGAGTATCTCCTTTCCCTAGCCCAGCACGGCACTGAAAATGATATCTGACATATTATCTTCCGGCTCATTCCTGGGCAGGACGTCGGATCCTCGCTTTTCTAAACAAACATGCAACATATTCATGGCAGAAGTATCTTTGGCAACAAGCTAAACAAGCTCGAGCAAGACAAGCATCTAAGTAAACACTAAACAGTTGCTAATTAATGGTAAGTACGTAGTCCCTGATTTTCAATTAGTGCATTCAATATGTAGTTCTGGCTTTTTTTTCTTTTAAATATCTAAGTCTAAATATACTTAGAATAAATCCATGAATCTTGTGCTGAACTCTAAAGGCAGATGATTCTCTCAAATAATATCTGAGGATATGCTAAGCCTACCTGTCCTTTAGTGCTGTGAAGCACAGAATCATAAATGCAAAAGATGGGAAAGACCTTTGAGGTCAGCCAGATTTACTCCCTTCACTGCATTTTTAGAGCACTGTCCAGACTAATTTTAAATGCTCAAAGTGATGGTTATTCCACAGCAGGATAGGTCTCAAAGTTAGGAATTCTTTTCTTGATATTCAGCCACATTTTTCCCTTCCGTAATTTTAACCCATTGCTTCTAGTTAACCCCCCTCAAACCATTCCTCGCCTTTCCAGGAGTGTACAGACATCACACACATGCTGACTCATCATGCCCTTGTCTCAGCCCACAGTCATCGTTCAGCTAAACGCTCCCTATCTTCCTCTGGAGCTGGGAGCCATAGTGGAAAATGGTATTCTTTACTCTGGGTAGAAATCATACATGCTCCGGTTCCCATGGCAGCACCTATAATGGCTATTTGTGTGGAAACCGGCCCTTCTAATAATATACATCTGTCGTCATAGGGTAATGACCCAAAATGCTAGAGTAGGAACTTTGGCCTACATCTGCTCCCATTAAGTTTAGTGATAAACTCCCTTTGATTTCAATGGGAAGAAAGTTAGGCCAATGGTGAGCACTTTCAAAAAACACTTCCTATACCCTGCAATAGCAATAATGCTCCATTTGGTGCTATTACCCTAGAATGCCGCATTTTACTTTTAAATAAGGGACAACTATCAAGCAGGCTTAGTTCATGAATGATGAGAAAGACGGGGACACACTTCTTGGAGGGCCGGTTCCCCTCTCTACTGTTGGGAAACCTGGCCGGCTGTTAAGTTGTGAAATGTAAACCTCAAACCAAAGTAATTAGGTTGTGAATTGCTCTAGCAGTTGGCTGCTAATTCTCAAAATAATCTACCACTTGTTTAGTCTGCAGGATTAAAGCAGGTTTAATGTTTGAGGCTACATACATTTATTGTTCCAGATGGAACACTATTAAAAAAATGCAGTTGAATATCAGTATTCAGAAGTGTGGTGTACTGCACTTTAAAGGGCAGCTTGGTAGAACAATCTACATCACCCTTAACTACAAGCGACAGACAGGGGAATTTTTTCCTACATCAGGAACTAGATTCTGTCTTAATTATCACTGAAGACTTTATCACATTTTTTGAACTGAGAAGCTATGAAATTGTATTTTTTTCCCTGTGTACATCATCAGATTTAATAAATGGCAATAATGTTGTTGTCCCATTGGGAATATAACCAAAGATGTGTTGATACACAGCAGGGATTGCTCCTGGAATTGGTAGCATGAAAATACGACAAGGGTTATGTTGTTTTTGTGGTTCTTGCCAGCCATCTGGAAGCAGAAAATTCTCAGAATCTTGGGAGAAAGACTTTCAGAAATAGGTAAAATCCAATCAATGGAAAATGGTATGAAGGAAAATTCTATCCTCTGATAGTAGGATGGACTAGATAATATGAGAACTAGGTCTGGTCAGGATTTTTTTCAACATTTTGTTGTTGGATAATATCAGTTTGCCCAAACTGAAACTTTTTCTGGAAATGGATTGTTTGTTTGATGCAAACTTTGTTGGGAAGTTTTTTCAGGTCCAGGATGAAATTTCTGTCCAAAACCAGAGAGAGAGGCCTACCCCAGCATAGCCAGTGTCCCAGTGATTAGGGTATTCAGCTAGCCCATGGTAGATCCAGCGTCAAGACCGTGCTCTGAGTGATTCAGAAGAGGGATTTGAACCTTGACTCCTTCACCTTCAGTGTGGGCCCTGACCACTGGGATCTTGGCTATTCTGGAGTCTCACTCTTTCTAAAGGTATAATCTTTATCCTAATGTGACAGTGAAGTCTTTGATTAGGCACTGATAAGCGAATGTGGCAACATCATTGTCACCCACGAACAATCTTAGTTTTATTGGAAAGAGCAGACTGCACTAGATTTCCCACAGCACAGTATAGAATGGGTCTTTGCTTGACTACGGGAACTTCTGCAGGATGTAATTGAAATTTAACCTGATAAAAATGACAGGCATTTTTCAGTGATCCAAAGAAGACTCTCTGGATTTGCAGTGGTATCAGTGGAACGCAACCTGTTGAAAAGCTTCAGGTTCAAGACTCTGGCATATATTTGTAGTCCAAACCAAACACAAACAAAAACAGAAAGGTACCTCAGAAAGAGTGCTCTGCCTGACTTTGCGTTATTAATTATTATTATTATTGCACTGTGGTAGCCCCTGGTTGCCGCAACTGTTTACAATGATTTAATAGTTGGAGACTATTGTTTCGAGATAAAAATGGTTTTATTGACAGAATGACCAGATTTTCAAGGTGGAAAACCAGGGACCGGAGGTTTCATAGGGGATGGATTTAATAGGGGTCAGGGAGGTATGCACAAAGGGGTTTGCCAGCTGTGGGGGGCCAACCATAGAGGTAAAAGGCTGTCCATTACTTCCTCTGATGGGGCCTGATTCAAAGTCCTTTGAAGTCAATGGGCGTTATTCCTTTAAATTCAGTGGGCTTTGCGTCTGGCTTGTATTCCCAATCCTTTTGTTCTCTTTTTTCCTTACTTTCTCCCTCCTCTCCTTTCCCATTGATCCGGTCTTCTCCCACTTGCTTCTTCCCTCCCTACTCCTCATTTTCTCCATTACATTTATTGACTCTCTCTAACACATATACTCTCAATCCTTGATGTCCTCCTTTTTCCTTTGTGTTTCACGCCATCCAACACGCTACTGTAATCCAGTGTTCACTTGTGATGCAGGGAAGGTGAGCAGAAGCATGGATGTCAGTCCCCAGCCTGGGTCAGCAGTTGCTGGAGATGATGTTGGTAGGTCCACCTGAGCTAACCCTAGGCTTGCTTCTATTAGTAAGGCCCCAACTCTGTTTGTGAGGAAAAGCTAGTATGAGTAGGGCGATGTATTATTACAAGACAGACTTGGGGTGGGCACAATCTGAAATTTGAATGTGTCCGGTTTAGAGGCTCAAGTTTGGGGCCCTCTCTTCTTTTAGCTCTTTGCAAGTCTATAGCACCAAATATCCAGAGATCTCAAAGTATGATTCAAACACAAATGATGTAAGCCTCACACGTCCCAAGAAAGTAGCAAGGTGTTATTTTTAGAGCTGTTGAGAAATGATTGCATTTTCCCATGACAAACGTCTACAAAAGTGAAGCTTTGGGGGGTTTGTTGAAAATTTCAAACAAAAATAGATTTTTCCCTTTATCTGGGGGGAAGAGGTTGTCCTGCTCCAATTATTATTCCCATCTCACAGATGAAGAAACTGAGGCAAAAGTGGGACTAACGCCCATATCTCCTGACTAGAGAGAAGTTTGGGTTTTTTTATGGGAGGGGATAGTAAATTTACCAAAAATTGCATTTTTATGGGCATCATAACTATTTGGTCAAATTTGTTGAGTATTTTGGCAAAAAAAAAAAAAGGAAACAACATTTTCAGTCATGTTGAAATAGTTTGTTTTAAACCTGTCAAAATGAACTGTTTTAACATTTTGTTTTGAATCAACATTTCATTTAAAAAAAAATCATTTTGAATTGATATTTGGAATGTTTCGTTTGGCCCAAATGAATTTGCTCCAGTTTTTCATGTTGGTGTGGGAGAAAAAAAGGAGAAAAAAAAATCAATTTGGGGTCAAAACAAACCTTTTTTTTTGTTTGTTTAGTTGCCTCATCAAATTGAAAATTCAACTATTTGCTCAGATCTACTCCTGACAACCTTTCCTGTGTTTTAGTCTCAAAATCATATTTCCTCTTACTAATATTTTAAGGAACATGTGTATTGTGGACTCAGAAAACCATTGCTAATTCAGACAGTGACTTGTTATGGCAAAACAGAAGCTTTAACAGAGCAAGGATAATATTTGCAAAACTGTGTTCAAGGGACCTATTTATCCCATCTGTTATTTCAACTAGCTAAACTACCTTTCTGCTGAAAAGTATTTTACAATACACTTGTGGACTAGAAATGTTTGCTATTCTTTGCAGTACTGGAACATTCTATGGGCTCTTTAATGGAGTGCCACCATTATTAGAGGTGAAGACGGTTCTGAGCTGTTGTTTCATTCCTGTGAGATGATATTTTGCATGTACATCACATCAAGCTCTGAAATGAAGAGGCAATTTGGTAACAATAATCCAGGAAAATAATATTGCATGGTGCAGTGCAGATGTTCAAGAGGATGGGTGAATAAGTGGAGGAGCCATAATCAGATCGGTTTCTGTTGCCTCATTCTTTAGTTTGTGCCAGCCCCGTAAAATGAGCGAGTTGAGTGGAGTGCTTTGGGCAGTTTGCAAAGTAGGGTCCTACTCAGTCATCATGAGTGAGGGTGGCCGAATCTAGCCCAATTAGGGCAAATCCAGTGCAAATATTTACACAAGTATTTGTTAGCAATGCTATCGTTTTTCACAACTACTCTAGTGAATATTCATTAAAGGCATTATCCTTGGAACTTTGCTATTGACTTCAGTGGGTACAAGAAAAGACCCTAAAAGGTACTGAAGCTGCTAGCAAAGTGAGTTGATATTGTTTTACTCTGCAGTACATTAACACATATTTCTTTGCTGCACCCACCCTCCTCTTTTTGAAAGTAAAAGCATAAGAATTAAAGCTACAGTCCCAATGCGTAAAATTTTGTTATAGAAACTCAGTGTTCCTATAGTTTCTCTCTCAAATGGCAAATCAAAAAATCAGAATCTCATCCCCCACCCCCACTTCTTGTTTATCTTTCAGTCATTTCCGACACAGTATGAAAGATCATTTCTAAAATGACTGTCGGCAATGATATATATATGATGGAGTGCGTTTCAGATAAACCGAAGCAGGGCCGGATCTAGGCACCAGCCCTCCAGGCACGTGCTTGGGGCGGCACTTTCTAAGAGGCGGCATTCCGGCCCCAGTTTTTTATTTTTATTTTTTATTTTTTTGCTTGGGCGACATTGCCGGGAGCCGACCCTGGCCCAGCCACTCGCCCTGCCAGCGGGAGCTGGGATCCGTGCCCCCTGCCCAGCCCGGCGGCGCCTTGTACAGCGCTGCCCTGGGGAGACTCGGCGCGGCAGCGGCAGCAGGACCCCGTCTCCCTCCCTGCATCCCGGGCGCCGCTTCCCTCCCACCCCCCACTCCGGGAGCCCTTCTCGCGGCCGCGGCAGCCCGGGCTGCCGCGGCCGCGAGAAGGGCTCCCGGAGCGTATGAGGAGCGCGGAGGGAGAGAAGCGGCGCCCCTTGGAGCTGAGCCCGGGCTGCGGTGGAGGCGAGAGGGGCTCCCAGAGTCAGGGCCACCCGGGGTATGTCCAAGGCTCCCCACACCTCTGTCTTCCCCCATCCCCCGGCATCTCAGCCGGTAAGGGGGCGGGGCTGCAAGCTGCGGCCGAGCGGCGGGAACTCAGGCCCCGCTGGAGACACCAGGCGGCTGCAGCGATGTTTGGGAGAGGGGTAAGCGGCATGGTAAGGGGCTGGGGCACCCCCGACCCCACCCCCCACAGCCCTGACCCCCAGCTTCAAGCCCAGCCCCTCTAAGCCGGGCACTCCCCGACTCCATCCCCCACAACCCTGACCCCCAGCCCCTCTGAGCCCAGCCCCTCTGAGCCGGGCACCTGGGTGCTGCTGGCAGACGCGGTACTGCAGTGCTACATAGCAGCAGCTCCTTGCCTTTGTAAGTTAGCAAAGACGGTTAGCAGCTGTATTGTACTGTCTGCTGCTGTCTCCTGGTTCCTCCTGACTGGCCTTGGTGAGGTCGGTCGGGGGTGCCTGGACATAAATGGGAGTAACTCTAGGTCATTCCCTTCTTTAAGTTTTGTCTAATGGAGATTCAGTTCTCCTGGAATATCAGGCAAGCCTACCAAAGAACCAGAGAGGCAAACGGCTGCTCCGGGTCAGAGCCCCAGACATTCCGCTTCTATGATGAGCTGCATGCCATTCTAGGGGGTGCCCCTATAACTACCCCACCCCTGTGCTTCCCTCCTTCCCCACCCCTCCTGTGCTACCTTGGCAGTTATACCCCCACTTGTATGATGA